>NC_140241.1:8877474-8904974 GCF_949987555.1 Borostomias antarcticus | reverse complement strand
TCATCTCACGAGAACACTACACTTACTGTTCAGTATTTAACCTCTAATTCTTTTGTGTTCACGAGCAAAAGCAAAGACATTCTCGTTCAAATGTATCATCAGAATGTATTGTTGAGAGCAGTCTTCCACAAACATATTCAGCTAGGTTTGGAAGCCGGACAAACATGCCTTATGTCAAACCTTTTGCAAAAATGAAAATAAGGTTTATATTGGGGATATTTTTTCCTTGTGTACTTACACATTTTAGAAATAAAGATTGTTTTCAATAATTTTGCTTGATGATTTCCATTTATTAAATAGTTGTTTCATCATACGTGCTATGGGACAATTGATCAGCCATTTACGCTTTAGCATTGAAACACATTAGTGCTTTAAAGGTAATGCTATTGTAGATTCAGTCTGCTGGTTCTTTACTTGAATGCTCATTTGTGGAAGACGGGCAGTCACAGATGGCTGGCATGTCAGTGAGGACTGGGTCGAGTCCGGAGCAGCAGGTTAGCGTTAGGGGTGAGCCCAGAGGACTGCAGCGTCTGGCCGTCCTCACTGTAGCAGCGCGGAGGGAACACACTGATGATGTCATATCCTGGGAGACTTGCCACCCTGTTGAAGAACACACATGATCATAAAACAGCCGGTAGTGACCTCAGTGGCCTAGGATAATGTGAGGTAGGTGCTCGCACACTGACATGAGACAGAGAGACTGTCCACTGAGGTTATGGATGCAAAAATATATTCTCAATCTTTTCAAAACTATGGTGCTGTACAAACAATGAGTGCTACCAAAGAGTGTAGAGTGAGAAAAGAGGAGAGAAACGTTTCGGTAGGATTACTTTTGTCATTGGCATCAGACTGGCAGAGTGACAAAGGAAATTCTACCCAAACGTTTTTCTCACACCACGCGAGAACCTTTCATTGTTTATCTTATGCTTTTGGCTCACACACCTGATACAAATATATATTTCTGGACAAGTTGAAAAGAGTGCAAAAATTTTTCTACTTGACAATGTGAGGAAGATCACACATTTCTACAGGCTTCGATAATGCCGTTTTATTTGTACTTCTGAGAGATAATATAATAGGGTTAGCTTCCCAGCCCACCTTTGCTTGTCCAAGTAATGGCGAAGGTGTCCGATGGTCTCTGAGAAGCGCATCTTCAGGATGTACGTGTGCTCTCCATCCTCCGACCGCACCCTCAGCGTGGCGACGTCACGAGCAGAGGGCGGCCGATCAGATTCGTGCAACTGCAGCCTGAGTGAGAGGGTTGAGGGGTCAATAATCAATTACCTTTTCCAGTTTTCACCCTGCATACGTGCGCACGGTACGTGAGCGGTCAACAGCTTGAAATCTGGTCGTGAGCATTTTAAAGACCAATTCAGTCATTAAAAGTCCACATGTGGTACCTCTCTTTCATGACCTGCAGTACTGGGGTGTCGATGAGGGTCACTGCATTGTCTGTGGCATCACAGGAGCCCTACAGAAAGGAAGGAATGTGGTTTATGACCACAAATCAAATCAAACTTTATTTATATAGCGCATTTCACATACAGAGGCAGCACAATGCGCTACATGATATGCAGGCAGAGACAGGTCTCATGTGACCTACTGGTCAACAGCTGGAGAAAGGGGACTTGGCTTAGTTATAGCCTTGACCTGTGTTGAAGACATCCTGGTCCCGGTTCTCCTCAGTCTCACCTGCAGACTGGCCTTGACCGAGTCCCTGATGTCGATCACTCTGCCGGCCTTAACCACCACCTTCGGCAGTCTGTTCAGGAACTGATCCATGGTCAACTTTCTACCTGTTGGGGGACGGGGTAGGAGGTTCAATCAGTTAAAGCTGCATTCATTGATTTTATTTCACCACTAGATGGCAGTAAGGGACTCACGCAAATTTGTTCATAAACCAACGGCGGCGCAGGGCCATATAAGGCACGGGGGGAGGAGCAAAGGCACAGGCCGGCTATTGACAACACAGGCAGAAATGCTGGAATGACAACAGCCAGGCAACCGGTAGGGGTGAGTCGTTGAAGTAGGACGCTATGGCTCAGTGAAACAATCTGATAGCAGGTGGTTTTAATTAGACACTATGCATAAAATCAGTGAATGCAGCTTTAAGTAGTAGGATGTGGCGCTTGATATTTGGAGGAAATGAGGGGACAAACCAGGAATCTGAGACAGGGTACTGTGGGCATCAGCAGCAACAACAGCCCGCCCCTTCCCAGGAAACTCCGCCCAGGGTCGCCTCTCTATGAACTCTTCCTCTCGTCTGTCGTGGACCTGTATTACAAGTGAAACTGCTCACTACCAATCAAAGGGTACGTTTAACATACCTAAACATTACACACACACATAAATCACAGTACCCACACACCTCGAAGGGAACCCCGTCTGGAAATCTTTCCTGAAGCTCAGAGGGGAAATATCCATCCATCAGATCTTGCATGCACTGCTGTCATAAGCATGAAAAGTAGGATTTTCAGCCATATTGAACAGAAAGACAAATCGTGAATTTGTAAATCTCGAAATTGTTTTTGTGTAGATGTGTAATCTCTCAACCTGAGTGCTGGGTTCCTGGTAGGAGCGGAAAGGCCCGTCGAACATGAGGATGCCGTTGCTGTACAGCCTCAGTGGAATGGAAGCCTTCTGGGCCAGCTGTGCCCCTCTGGGCGTCGCTCTCACAAACGACTCGCCCTCGCCGGCAAGGATGTTCAGTTCCTTGATGCTCTGCAGCACCAGGTCAAAGTTCATGTGGAAGTTCCTAACCAGAGATGTCTCTGAAACGAGAAGGGTGCCTTACAAATATGGTAAAATACATGCATAAGTGAAACCAACAGTTGGACATTATAATGAGAGCAACTACCTGGCTGCCATGTCCCTCTCCTCTCTCCACACTCCTCTGAGCTCTGCTCCTCCCCTACTTCCTGTTGTCGGGTCGTGTCGTGGTTCCCCGCGTTCCCCACCCAGATCATGCCGTAGTCACTCAGAAATCTCTGGGGGTGAACAAGTTTAAACTTAGCGAGGCCAACGCGTCAAAGATGCAATCACCTTGAGTCAGACATCCTCAAAAACACCTCTAATGTGTGACACACATGTTCCAGCTTCATATCGTTTGACATGTACGTATACAATGAGTCCGTACTGTACAGACACACGGACAGCCAGGATTGATCTTTGATGCGATCGATGTAAACGTACAGACCTGCAGGTGGACCGTCTCACCTCCATCTCCCAAACCTGGGCTTGCAGTCGGTGGCACTTTCTGATGATGTCATCCTCCCCTTCCTTATTCCTCGCACTCGTCTGATCTAAAGTTAGAGGAAACGATCATTTCTACACCACATCAAAACCTGACTTCCAGTTTAGCATGAGATATGCAGTGCTGGCTTACCGCTCGACTTCTGAAGAAGTGCCAGTTTCTCCTCCAGGACAGAAATCTTTTTCTCCTTAAGTTGAAAAAAGTTTGTAAAATGTGATGATTTTATGGTAAATGGACTGCACTTATATAGCACTTTTATGCAAAGCGTTTTTCAATGGCCTCTCATTTACGCATGCACACACACATTCACGGTAGCTGCCATGCAAGCTGCTAGCCTGCTCATTGGGAGCAATTTGGGGTTCAGTGTCTTTGCCCAAGGACACTTCGACATATGGACAGGATTCGAACCGTCGACCCTACGATCGTTGGACGATCCGCTCTACCACTGAGCCACAGCCGCAATATTGAACATGATGTCCCGCTGCACAACTTTGAGTACTTTAGCTCACCTTGCATTCAATATCCCGTGCCTGGGTCTTCACCTGGGTCTCCAGCAAGGTTAGCCTTTGCATCATAGAGGACATCAGTTCAAAGTCAGTAGGGGGAGCACCTGTACAGTAGAGCAGCAGGCAGTATTGAACACTGTGTGTTATAGTGTTATAGAACATTGTGTATGATAGTTACAGTATTATAGCTATAGCAGGTACATAACACACCCATGCCATGTGTGTGTGTGTGTGTGTGTGTGTATGTGTGTGTGTGTGTGTGTCTATTTTCAGAGGTCACATATTCAGAGGTCTATTCCTGGCCACTGTGTCCATAATGCCAAACCCAAACAAGAATAGGGCCAGACAGATCACCAGGCTTCCGTATCTGACTAACTCACGGCTGTGGTTGCCCTTTCTTTGCATCTCCTTTGACCTGGAGGTGGAGTTCCTGTCAGTGGCCTGAACATGAGGCATAGCGACATCTGCTCCAGATGTCTGACTCAGCAGAGCTTTATATTCTGAAAAAAAAAAACATGTCACAGATGTAGGCAAACTCAATATGTAAACACAGATGATCTTGCATTTGACATACCTGTCAAAGGATTCTCCTTAAACGGCACCTTGCTTCCCCTGGTGGGCATTTAAAGAAAATCATCCAATGTAATTTAATGGTGTTATAGACCAATAAAGAAATCCACCATGCATTGAAATTGGAATATAGAATAACTGCAATGAAACGTCCTCCCTCCCTTCAATAATACCCTACCCTTGCTGATCCAGATGTCCTGGTAGGGGAACGCGTCTGTTTTTCCCCAGCATTGAAAGAGGCGTGCTCATCTCGTCACACCAGGAAGGATATGGATAATATAGGGATATTGAGACAATTATCTGGGCAGAGATCAATACCTACAATTAAATCAATCACAGTCAATAATAGTAAAACATATAAAACAAACAAATAATAACTTGTCACATTATTGTTCTAAGCTTCATTTGTCATCGTTGCTAACTTGCGACTACTTACTCATACGTGGGCAACTATCCTAATTTGTCAGGCTAATCAATATCTGCAAATTGTAGGTTCTAGGCTCACGCGCTCTTCTGTTTACAGCATGATTGTTTGGAGTGTGTTGCCGTTGGTAACGTAAACAACATGGTCTAGTCTCCTCCCGCCACGTGGCGGCGCTGTGCAGCTACACAGACTGAAGGCGCGTGTAAAAAGGTACAGAAGAAGACTAGAAAACCGAAAGCTGTTGTGTGTTGCTGTTCTTTGGCTAGCTAATATAGCGTGCTAGGTGTTTGAGTAAACGTTTACCAAACAGTCTAACGTACATTTTAAATATTCTTTGAAAATGAGTTGCTTGTGGATGGGCAATGTAAGTGGTTTTCATTGAAAGACCTTGCTGGTCTGTAGAGCTGTCAGTTAGCCTAGCCACAGTAGCTAGCGTTAACGTTCCCTCCATCCATATATTGATAGCAAACGTTAGCTAATTAGCTATAGCTAGCTATATTATTTAGCCAATTAAAATAATAGCCTACCCATGGTTTTACCAGGAAGACCAGACCAGTGACCCTTTTACAGTTGTGATTCAGTGTTTGCTGTGCTTTTCGTGAATGTCATTTCATTTTGGGACCCCCTCGAAAACGAGATGATCCATCTCAAGGGGTATATCCCGTTTCAATAAATTTCTATATATTCAATGCCTGTCTGTGTGTTTTTGTCGTGCAGCTAGAGCCCTACATGGACGAGAAGTTCATCTCTCGAGCATTCGCGACCATGGGAGAACTAGTGGTTGGTGTGAGAATTATCCGGAACAAAATGAACTGGTAGGTGTGTGCAGCTGCATGAATGAAGTCTAAGGGGCCAACGTTGTTAGTTTTAGTTTTTATAGGTTTTATAGTTATTTTCTTTGCAGGTTTTTACTTATTATTAATTATTAAAGTTATTGATGCATTTTATGCACCAATATTTGGTTATTGATAATCTTTTCTGTCCCGTCTTGCTACTGTAACGCCTGACTTTCCCCTTCTGGGGCTTATTGAAGTTCTCTTGTCTTACTTTTCACTTATATAATTTATATAATTGTTGTAAATACTTCTGGTTTGTGGCTTCTCCGCCTGCTGCAGGGGTGCGGCTGGTTATTGCTTTGTCGAGCTGGCGGATGAAGCAACAGCGGAGAGGTGTCTGAGGAAAGTCAATGGCAAACAGTTACCTGGAGCCACTCCGGTATGACGCCTAGTCCTGCCCGCACGCTCACCCAGCACAATATCACACATGACCAGACAAAACATGGATGTCTGTCAGAAGTGTGTGAAAGTAGTTTTATTTGTATATATATATTTTAAATATCAGATGACCTCTCAATGACCTTTAGCCTTATTACTAGAGATGTGCTGTTTGATAGTATCCATGGTGATTAAGACTCCTCTCCTGTTCACAGCCCAAAAGGTTCAAGCTTAACCGAGCCACTTATGGAAGACAGGGAGAGTACAGGTACATGTTATTATTCAGCTCACCCTTCTCAACACTTTTCCCCCACACAGACTAGAAGTGGGATGGGAGTGGGGGGTTAAAGTGGAGTAAAGTGAGAGAGTGTTGCTTGGTCATTTTGAAGTAAGAGGTGGCATTATTGGCTATGTAGCAACAGTATTCCTCTGCTCCATCCCTCCTGTGTTGAGGGTTGTTGCTCCCTTTTTTAGCCGGGTATGAAACCTAACCCTAACCCCCAGGCGTATCAGTTATTCTTAGTACTAAAACTAAAACACTTTCCTCTCCTTCCATGTAACAGAGGTGGCTATTCAGACGGGTACAATCAACCATACTCTTACAACAACCACGAGTACTACCAACAGTACCCCGATTACTATTCAAACTGGGGTTATGACCAGAATGCTGACGGCTATGGTGATTACAACTACAACCAGTACGACTATAGCAACCAGGTGAGATTTGTCTCCTGTCCTGAATTAACTTTCCAGAGATTTCCAATGATTATACACAAGCAGCATTGCGTTGGTTCCCTTTACATGTACCCTCTGTTGTAAGTTGGGTCTTTGGACCTTGTGATTATCAGTGTGTAAAAGACTGTTCTCTTTTTCAGATGTATGGGCAGACTGAAGAGGATGGGCTGGAGGGTGTGTCCTCTCTTTTCTATGCTGTCTTTCTCTTACAGGCTGAATGGTTTCTCTCTACTTGACGCAGCTCAGAGTTAACCTCATGTGCCAGACGGTTTGTTACAAAGAACCATCTGCGAAGTCGTCGTTGGAAACAGTTTGGAAAAGGGCAGGAACTTTCAAAAATACTTGCCAGATGAACCATCTGTCTATCGCTGTCTATCACGGCCTATAACTTTAACCAATCTTCACACTTAAACCATGCCCGTAGCTGCCAGTAGTTCCTAATAGGATGCTGATATGCCGGAGGACATTTTGATCTTAAGTTGAGCCTGGCCAGACGGATCCGTGTAGAGAAACTATATGAGCTCGCAAGATCAGGGTGATCTCACAAATCTTTTTCAGCTTCTCTCATCACACATTTCCTGTACATTTTGCTGCCTTGAAAGCATTTTAGAGTTTCATGCCAACTGTGCTGACCACCTCTTGTGTCCTAGACTCATGAGACCATCCAGATTTCGTGAGGTCACATTCTGTTTCTCTCACAAATGAGTCGGGATTCTCTCCATAGAGATCCGTTTGTGCCAGATCAGAAAACGATCTCGCCAATCAGTGTTGGTTCTGAGGAATTTGAAATACAAACAGCTATGCTGGGCGGGTTTATGGTAAATGGTAGATGGACTGCACTTATTTAGCGCTTTTATCCAAAGGGCTTTTATAATGAAGGCCTCTCATTCACACATACACACACCAATGGCGGCAGCTGCCATGCAAGGTGCAAGCCTGCTCTTTGGGAGCAGTTTGGGGGTACAGGGTCTCTCACCGCCGACCGTACGATCATCGGACAATGAGCTCCTGAGCCACCGCCACCCCCGCTTTATAACAGCGAGGAGCGGTTGACGTTGGCGTGCGATAGGCAGATGGTTCATACAGTCACCTGCCAAGTCGTTTTTGAAAGCGCCTGCTCTTTTCCAAACAGTTTCCAACAGCGAGTTCCCAGATGGTTACGCAAAAGCAAACCATCTGGCGCGTCATGTTACTTGTGTCCATCTCTGAATCCGAATCTCCCCGCAGATCCCATGGTGGAGCCCGACGTGACGGAGGCCAACAGGCAGTTCATAGAGGAGAGCGAAGAGCTGTACGACGCTCTCATAGACTGCCACTGGCCGGCCCTCGAGTCCCCTACACAGTAGGAGCAGCGCCGCGTACAGCACTACCTCTGTCCATAGCTTCAGACTCTCAGCCTCTCTATGTGGATTGTTTGGAAGCAGCCCAGTGTGAAGGTTCAGTGGTTGAAGGCATCATCGGGTCATGCTGATTAAAGCTGGTCTGGCCAGCTTCCTCCCTGTGGGCCGGGCGAACACGCCACAGAAAGGGAACCACAGGAGCTCAGCAATGACTGATGGGATACATACATTTCTATAGCCTTTTTAAATACGTCTGCTTCATTCTTAGTCTACTCTGTGAATTGCGGGCGTTCCCGGACACTACTTTGGTTCTCAGCGACCTCGAGCGGGCCTGTTCGGCGCTCGATGTCCGGGCCGCCGTATCCAACATGGCCGCCGCAGTATTCAAGATAAGCGAGACGTGAGCTGCTCTTACTTCTCTTCTCAACACTGAACTGAGGGATTAGAAACCTCTACTTTGAAACATTCAAATCCCCCCCCCCACCCTGTTCTATGCAGGTTATCTAGATTCGTTTGGTACTTGACTGTGAAGATTGTGAAAGATTGAATTGTGTTTTTTTTGCCTTTTTATTGAGCTATGGTGTGAAAGCTCTTGGACAATATATTTTTGTTGAAGTCCTGTATGTAAATACTCAACTACAGGCAGAAGCGTAAGTCTTCAGCCTCTTGGTCAGTTGGGTGTTGTTTGGAAGGATATTTTTTCACCTTTCCCCCCCCCACACATTTCCATTATCACCTCATACCACTACTGGCAGCACCGTGTCAAGTTCAGTGTTAACTCAGACTTAGCAGCTGTCTGGCACAGAACAATAGCAGTGTTTGTCCAAGCGCACATCACGTGTCCTTTGTGCTTTTGATGAAAAACACATTTGTTGGATTGATGCATATAACTGAACTTAAATAAAAACATATTTTTATAAAGTTATTGCAGTATGTATTGATACCTTCAGTTATTAATTCATCACTACAATATCTGTTCAGAAGGAGGGGCATTGACAAACACTAATACAGGCAGTGTTTAGACCACTATGCAGTTCCAGGTCAATCTAGTTTTAAGAACCAGTATTGTCAAAATTTGTGTTTGATAGTGGGAAATATAAATGTGGAAAAACCTCTCTCCGTGTCCCTGCAGAGTATGAGAGAATGAGATCTGTCATGCCTTAGCGCAGTCATGTGAGTGCAGCTGAGTTCATTCATTATAAGAGGCCGTGTGAAAGTCATGAGACCGGCACCGGGTTCAGGGCCAGGCAGGCTAGAGTAGGCGTACATGCAAGTGGGATCCATAGAATCCTCTTCTCATATTCAAGTGGTGACTCAAATGTATATAGGCTAGTATGTGTGTTGTCTGATCAATTCCAGCCATAGGCCTATAGGCTACAAAGACCTCATTCATAGGCTACCATAATACGAAAAATGTGACAATGGAATACACTTGCAGTATTCTGATGCAAAAAATAAAATAAAATGTCGACGTGATGTGTAATAGTTTTTGCTCCAACATTCTGGTAATCCCTGTCTGCATTGCCGACAAAACCACTATCACATGCGCAAGTGGGATTAACGTGTGACGTTGTACATAGACTGGGTGGGTCTTGGAAAACATCTCAAACGGAGTCGGCAATCTGGGAACGACGTAGTCTGTCTTCAAACCCATTGAAAAGTAAGATGTTCATCATATTCATTCTCACCGAAATAGGCCTAGCCTATTGTCAGTATGTAGGCTATTGTTTATTATCGCTGCCTTCATTGGTAGAAAGCGACAGAAACTAGGTTAGTTACAATCAGGTGTGTCAGTGATGCAACTGGGTAGCCTAGGCTGGGTAGCTACTCCACGTTTGAAACCCTTGAAATTGTAGAAATTTACACATGTAGTTTGGATGAATAGCTTCCCCTGCATTTCGGTTATTTGATTCCATGTGGATACATTTGCCCAGCCTAAAATTAAAACTGGGCTCCATAGGGGTCTTAGCCTACAACATTGGTTACTTATTATGTTCCTCCAGAATCAAGCCAAGAGATGCCTACTCAGGCACACAACAAATAAAAAGTGCAAATACTATATGAACGGGCAAATCGTGTCATGCAATACGACGACTTGTTTACAAAATTGCTTAATCTAGGCTATCTCAGTGTTAATCCGTGTGAGTTTCTGGACCGTTCGTATTGCCTAGCCAGTGTCTGAAACATTTCTCGATTTATTTTTTCGGTGTAGGGAATAAAATAAATGTATCCCTATGAGCGCGCCACGCTTCTGAAAGCAGACCATCCTATTTTTGTACGCTGTCATTGAACACGCGATGTGCCCTGCGCAACAGCGCTTTGGCCTACTCTGTTTTATTGCTAGGCTTTAGCCTGTTTGTCAGTCAGTCATAAGTAGGCCTATGCAACCATATAATTATATGTAAAATAAATCTATCTCATAACAAGTACACAGTGAACCTGTCGTCCCCCACCCATGATACATGTGGTCAGCAGACACAGTTGAATGTGTGAGTGGAGTGGGCTGTGCTATTTGATTTATTTATAGAGCTGGCATATAGGTCCATCATATTTTTGTTTGTTCTAAAATGTACATTACATTTATTACAGTCATTTAGCTGACGCTTTTATCCAAAGCGACTTACAATAGTTGCCTTTAATGTATAGGAAAAGCCAAGAAGGCCTAGTACTTCTTGAAAGCAATACATCGCCAGAGATTGGCAAAAATACATCAAAATGAATTTAGATACAAAATACTCCTCAAATAAATGTATCAAAATAAAATACAAAATACTGGTGCCAGAAAATGTATCAAAATACAATAGATGTATTTTG
Organism: Borostomias antarcticus; assembly: GCF_949987555.1. Classification (NCBI taxonomy): domain Eukaryota; kingdom Metazoa; phylum Chordata; class Actinopteri; order Stomiiformes; family Stomiidae; genus Borostomias; species Borostomias antarcticus. The sequence continues at coordinate 8,894,118 of NC_140241.1, read as the reverse complement.
TATTTAAAATATAGGAAATGCTTTTTGTTCTTTTTCTTTTTTCTCTTTATTTGTATTTAGGTCTGGGCTATATGATATACACAAAGCTCTGATGAACCCCACAAAAAGGGAGAACAGTCACAGAATGTCAGTGTAACTAAGCAAAGCTATTAAAAGACAACAGCTTGATTGATTATGTATACATATTTTATTAATGGGGGGAGCTTTCCATCATTTCAGGTAATTTGGCTCTTAGTGGCGAGCTGATTAAAACTGTCATACACAGAATTCCAACATGTTGGGCATGGTGTGTATTCAACTGTTCTTTTGTCACTTCTGACAGGAGCTCTGTCGTCCTAGACAGCATGGTAGCGTTATTAGTATGTTAGCATCGATCGCTAGCTTTGTTAAACACTGGCTATGCTGCGCACCAGCCTAGACAGCATGCTAGTGTCATCAGCATGTTAGCATCGATCACTAGTTTGAGATTATTTACTTTGACAGACAATCCGTTGAATTTGAACATCTGAAGTTGTGAGCAGCGTGGCACTGGTAGTGTGGGTCAATTTGCATCCATGTGAGCATGCCTGTCAAGTCTGAGAGCTGCGCGGTTCACTGTCCACCAACGGTCTAGGTAGTTAAACAGCAGCAAGATAGCTATCTAGTTAACTTGTTCACTGTCTACAGTCTTTGGAGCCCTGCGCTCAACTTTTTTCAACTGAAAAAAAGGAAAAAAGCCTAGGGACATGTGCCTTAAAACATTATTTATTGTTACATCCAATACTATAAGAATATGTATTATTTTTGTTTTTTTATTCGTGGAGAAAGTATTTTGAGTATTTTAAATACAAAATTACTCCACTCTAAAATATTTTGTTACAAATTACATTAGATTTTTTATCGGTCTTATCAAATACAAATTACAAAATAATCCAAAGTAATTGAAATACGTATTTCAAATACAAGTAATAGAAATACTGCCCATTCCTGTACATTGCGATATTTGGACCTTTACAAACATGTCTGGTGCTAATTCTCCAATTAGATTTACTAAAAGTAAGCTGAATCGTCCAAACAGTCTACTCAGAAAGATAATACATTGACATTTATTACCTTTTAAAACTCGTGCCCCCGGGACGCAGCATCCAGTCGAAGTGCGCGTGCGCAACGTTGTGCTTAAACCACACAGTAGTAGCTAACTATTCCGGCGTCTATGGATATCATGTGTTTTTTTAGCTCAATTATATCATGGCGGAGGTGGGAAAACCGAAGCGAAACATCACGGAGGAAGCCAGAAAAAGAAAAAGACAATCTGATAACGTTACGACAGTACAACAGTGCACTTACTTGCAGAGCCTGTGTGGGCGCAGTTCCGAGAAAACGACTCTGCTGTCCTGACGTCAGTGGGCAGTTCGTTCCACCACTGCGGGGCCAGGACAGGGAAGAGCCGTGACCGTGTCGATCGACCGCAGGGGCCTCGGAGTGACGGGGCAACCAGTCGCCCCGAGATAACAGAGCGTAGCGGTCGGGAAGGGGTGTAGAGTTTTACCATGGCTTGGAGGTAGGAGGGAGCTGTTCCTTTCATTGCCCTGTAGGCTAGTACCAGAGTTTTAAACTGGATACAAGCTACAGGGAGCCAGTGAAGAGAACGGAGAAGGGAAGTTGTGTGGGAGAACTGGTTCAACACCAGACGAGTAGAAGCTTTCTGGACAAGTTCCAGGGGTTTAATGGCTAAGGCCGGGGGCCCAGCAAAGAGGGAGTTGCAGTAGTCTAGCCAGGAGATGACAAAGGCCTGGATGAGTACCTGCGCCGGCTCGTCAGTAAGGAAAGGGCAAATCCTCCTGATGTTGTAGAGCAGGAATCTGCAACAGCGTGTGTTGGATGTGATATGTGCCGAGAACGACAGCTGATAGTCCAGGGTCACACCCAGATTCCTCACAGTCCGAGTCGGCGTCACTACTGTGTCTTTAATGGTGATGGCCAGGTCCCGGTGCGGGCAGCCCTTCCCCAGGAGGAACAGCAGCTCAGTCTTGTCCAGGTTGAGCTTGAGGTGTTGTGTCACCATCCACTCCCGAGATGTCAGCCAAGCACCCAGCTATGTGTGTCTCCACTTGTGTATCAGAAGGGGGAAATTACAGAACCAGTTGGGTGTCATCGGCATAGCAGAGATAGGAGAAGTCATGCGAGCGATTGACAGAACCCAGAGATGTAGTGTAGAGGGAAAAAAGGAGAGGACCCAGGACAGACCTTTGTGGAACCCCTGTAGTCAGACTATGTGGTCCGACATCGACCCTCTTCATGTTACCTGGTAGGAGCACCCCGCTAAATGTAAGCATTTAATCGAAAGTCAGTAGTGAATTAAAGGTGGAATCTTCAAGTCAAAAAATTTGATGTACCCTTATCATAAAAAAAATAAATCTACAGAGCTTTAGAAAGGTGCAGAAAGTATTGCCCCCCCCCCAAATAAAGAAAAAAGATTATGAACTTATCATTTAAAAGATTTTAATGGGTCCAAAATTAACTTTTTGTTTACCTCCGTCTGAGATGTCTGAGGTTTGGTTCCAACCTCTAACAAAGCTCTTGAGCCAATATAATTATGACTTTGATACTGCCTTGCCAAAATGTGTCTGGTTGCCAAATAGTGTCCGGGGTGATGTAATGGGCTGTCGTTGCTGCACCATTGTGACGTGCTCACATTCCTGACATCCCTGAGTAGAACAGACTCTACTTTTACTGACACCGCAAGCATAGTTGTTTATGTACAAAGCAAAATGTACATGGCAATAAGAAAAATGTATTGTAACGATCGCCCCCTGGTGGTGGGTTCTGATACATGTGTGCCAGACGCATGCACTAACGTACAGGAGTCGGTCTAAAGTCCGCCCCACCTTCAGAGTTGCTGGGTGGGGGACAATTATTCAACTTTTTGTTCAGGTTATTCTGTCCTCAGACAGGTGTGTCCATCAATCTGACTGACCGCAACAAGGATGTCGTACGGAAGAACAGACGTCTATCGCTCGCAGCCGCGGGACTTCAGCAACCTCACCCAGACATGCAGCGCCAACATCCAGAAAATCACCCAGAACAGTGAGTGTTAATTGTAGCTCAACAGGACATTGTGGAGAACATAATTGTTTTGGCTGCTTTGTCTCTTTCTAAACCCTTTGAATGACAGCAGCTCTGGATGGCGTGGCAGTTTCAGTCCTACAGTTTCAATGCGCAGATATAATGTTCACCCACCAAATCCCTAGCCTCGTGAGACTGTCCTGATTTCGCGAGCTCACATTCTAGATACTCTCCATAGAGATCTGTTTGTGCCAGATCAGAAAACGATCTCGCCAGTCAGCGTTCTAAGAGGAAATACAAACAGCTATGCTGGGCGGGTTTAGGTGTGACCACAGTGAGGAGTGATTGAAGTTAATGTGCGATAGATGGTGACAGACAGATGATTCATCCAATCACTTGCCAGTTTTGAAAGTGCTTGCCCTTTTCTAAGCAGTTTCCATTCCAACAGAGCTCCCAGATGGGTTTGCGAAGCAGACCATCTGGTGCGTCAGGCTACCAAATCCCTCATAAGTTGATTGATTCACATGAGAAATATATTTCAAGCCAAGACAAACCAGGAAGATAAAAGCAAAGAAAGGCCAACCTGACAGGTGCTGGTTGTGTCTACCAATTCTCCCTACTCCATGTTCTTCACTATTTATAGCTGGCCAGATCAAGACTATGCTGAATCAAATGGGCACACGACAAGAGACTCCTGAGCTACAGGACCGTCTGTGAGTACACAGACTGTCATGTGCACAAACAGAAGAACACCCTGCCTGTGTTTTAGCACGGTGTGTCATCTCAATTGTGTGTGTGTGTATCCTTTCCTCACAGCCAACAGGTGCAGCATTATACAAACCAGCTGGCTAAAGAGACCAACAGACACCTGAAAGACCTGGGCTCGCTATCCTTGCCTCTCTCCCCCTCAGAACAGGTCAGTCAAAGGCCCTGTAGCCTTTTATACACCTCTGGGTTGGTAGTCATTGACTATATTCCATTCCTTGTGTTGAATAGGAATTGCCTTTACATTATAATAATAATAATGTTCTTTCTCCCCCTGTAACAGGGCGCCCTTGTAAATGAGAGCTTGCTCTCAAGGGCTCTCCATGTCTAAATAAAGGTTAAAATAAAAAAATACATTGCATTACAGTCATTTAGCAGATGTTTTTATCCAAAGCTACTTACAATAATTGCATTTAATGTAGGTAGTCAGTGTACTACTACTCACCAGAGCTCACAAGTGCATCTTCTTTCTAAAACAAGTGACTCTTGTCACTTGAAGAATCTAGCGCTGAAGCCAAAGTGCTAGAGATGTGAGAGCCTTGTGTTCAGAGGTACGGTATACAGCACAGTGTATAATTTTTTCTGGGTGTGTGTCTGGGTTATGTCTGTCAATTTCATTTTATTTCTATAGCACCATTCATATAAATCAATATAGCACATAGTGCTTCACATAAAAGGAGGAGGATAAAAACATGAATCCTATAAACAGAAGAATAAAAGTAAAAGCATAAAACATTAAGAGATTGTGTAAAATAGAATACAAACGATAAAAACAGAGTGCAAATTAAGAACACTAAGATATTAATGGCTACGTGGTAAAAGATGATATGCTCCCCATCTGTACTCCTCCTTCCTCCCTCCTCCTTCCTCCCCCTCCTCCTCCCCCTGCTCCTCCTCCTCTCTCCGCCTCCTCCTCCTCCCTCCCTCCCTCCCTCCCAGAGACAGCAGAAGATCCAGAAGGAGCGTCTGATGAGCGACTTCTCGGCGGCGCTCAACAACTTCCAGGTGGCCCAGCGGCGGGCCGCGGAGAAGGAGAAGGAGTCGGTGGCCAGGGCCCGCGCCGGGTCGCGCCTCCTGGTGAGATTACACGGCTCCTCGCTGGACGCGCGCCCTCGCCCGTCCAAATTACATTCTCAGAGGTGAATGATATCACGGCGCCGTGTCGACTGAACGTTTTTCTGTTGGCAGGGAGATGGCGCCAACGCCGAGGAACAACTGGTGACGTTTGAAAAGTACGTCCGCCGTGCGCACTCCTCACCTGGCCCATCAATACACTGAACACACTCCTCACCTGGCCAAACAATACACTGAACACACTCCTCACCTGGCCCATCAATACACTGAACACACTCCTCACCTGGCCCATCAATACACTGAACACACTCCTCACCTGGCCCATCAATACACTGAACACACTCCTCACCTGGCCCATCAATACACTGAACACACTCCTCACCTGGCCCATAATACACTGAACACACTCCTCACCTGGCCCATAATACACTGAACACACTCCTCACCTGGCCCATAATACACTGAACACACTCCTCACCTGGCCCATAATACACTGAACACACTCCTCACCTGGCCCATAATACACTGAACACACTCCTCATCTGGCCCATCAATACACTGAACACACTCCTCACCTGGCCCATAATACATTGAACACACTCCTCACCTGGCCCATAATACACTGAACACACTCCTCACCTGGCCCATAATACACTGAACACACTCCTCACCTGGCCCATAATACACTGAACACACTCCTCACCTGGCCCATAATACACTGAACACACTCCTCACCTGGCCCATAATACACTGAACACACTCCTCACCTGGCCCATAATACACTGAACACACTCCTCACCTGGCCCATAATACACTGAACACACTCCTCACCTGGCCCATAATACACTGAACACACTCCTCACCTGGCCCATCAATACACTGTATTAGTTTATTATCATTAATATAATTAGTATATAATATAATTAGGGCCCGAGCACTGGCGGTGCGAGGCCCTATTGTATTTCGAAGGATTATTATTCTCCTACCTTCTTCTTCCAAAACAAATGCCTTTTTGGCGGCCTAAACATCGATGAAAACGAAGAAAACTTTGCAGATACGTCAGTCCCGATGAAAAATTTGATAATTCATGGGTGACGGAAATGGGCGTGGCAAAACGGCTCAAGAGCGCCCCCTGGAAAATTTAAAATGGCGAGCCCCACCTTTCAGTTTGATGTAGGCGAACGAAATTCGGAGGGCATATGTAGTTCATCGAGACGCACTAAAATGTCTCTTGGAGCTATACCCAACATGCAAAACCGCCATTTTGCTTTTAATGTGCCATTTTGTCCTTGTTTTGACCATTTCCATGCCTCGTACTTCGATGAACTCCTCCTACAGATTTCATCCGATCAACTTCATATCGGGTCAGCTTAATCTTAAGACCTTTGTGATCAAAAGTTATCAAAAAAATTGAGTTTTCACTAAACACCCTTGCCGTGGCGCCCCGCCAAAGTTTGACATTTCGCCATAAAACACGAAGTCATCATAACTCCTCCATACATTATCCAATTCGTCCGATATATCTCACGCTTCATGAAGGTTCTGTCCTGAACACATCTATGTGTCAGTATTGCGTCATACTTATAGCGCCACCTATTGGTGAAACAGGAAGTCCTCATAACTCCTCCATACATTATCCGATTTGTCCGATTTATCTCACGCTTCATGACGGTTCTGTCCTGAACACATCTATGTGTCAGTATTGCGTCATACTTATAGCGCCACCTATTGGTGAAACAGGAAGTCCTCATAACTCCTCCATACATTATCCAATTTGTCCGATTTATCTCACGCTTCATGACGGTTCTGTCCTGAACACATCTATGTGTCAGTATTGCATCATACTTATAGCGCCACCTATTGGTGAAACAGGAAGTCCTCATAACTACTACATACATTATCCAATTTGTCTGATATATCTCACGCTTCATGACGGTTCTGTCCTGAACACATCTATGTGTCAGTATTGCGTCATACTTATAGCGCCACCTATTGGTGAAACAGGAAGTCCTCATAACTCCTCCATACATTATCCGATTTGTCCGATATATCTCACGCTTCATGAAGGTTCTGTCCTGAACACATCTATGTGTCAGTATTGCGTCATACTTATAGCGCCACCTATTGGTGAAACAGGAAGTCCTCATAACTCCTACATACATTATCCAATTTGTCCGATATATCTCACGCTTCATGACGGTTCTGTCCTGAACACATCTTTGTGTCAGTATTGCGTCATACTTATAGCGCCACCTATTGGTGAAACAGGAAGTCCTCATAACTCCTGCATACATCATCCGATTTACACCAAATTGCTGACGCTTCATGAAGGTCACCTTCTGAACACATCTATGCATCGGTATTGAAGGTCACATCTTGAACACTTCTGTAAGTCAGTATTGCGTCATACCTACAGCGCCACCTACTGGTCAAACAGGAAGTACTCATAACTCCTACATACGTTATCCGATTTACTCAACATTTCTCACGCTTCATCAAGGTACCGTCCTGAACACATCTATGCTTCGGTATTGAGTCACGCTTAGAGCGCCACCTCTTCGGTGCTGCACACCGAAATAGCACACCCTTTAACGGCGCCAAATCCCGACACGCGTGGGGTGCGAGGGCCCGCTCACTGCTGCTCGCAGCCCTAGTTATGATTAGGGCCTGACCACTGGCGGTGCAAGGCCCTATTGAAATTGTAAGGATTTTTATAACTGCCTTCTTCTTCTTCTCCCCAAACAAATGCCTTTTTGGCAGCCTAAACATCCATGAAAATGCATGAAACTTTGCAGATACGTCAGTCCCGGTGAAAAATTTTATATTTCATGGGTGACGGAAATGGCGTGGCAAAACGGCTCAAGAGCGCCCCCTGGAAAATTTTAAATGGCGATCCCCACCTTTCAGTTTTTTCGTATGCAAACGAAACTTGATAGACATAGCTAATTTATCCACACACACAAAAAAGTCTCTTGGAGCCATACCCTAAGTCCAACAGGAAATCCGCCATTTTGCTAGTTTTTGACATTTCCATCCCTCGTACTTTAACAAACTCCTCCTACAGATTTCATCCGATCGACTTCACACTTGGTCAGCTTCATCTGAAGACCTCTCTGATTAAAAGTTATAAAAAAAATGTTATGTTTACTAAACACCCTTGCCGTGGCGATGCGGTGAATTTTGACGTTACACCATAAAACAGGAAGTCCTCATAACTCCTCCATACATTATCCAATTTGTCCGATATTTCTCACGCTTCATGAAGGTTCTGTCTTGAACACATCTATGTGTCAGTATTGCATCATACTTATAGCGCCACCTACAGGTCAAGCAGAAAGTCATCATAACTCCTACATACATTTATTTATGATTTACACAACATTTCTCACGCTTCATCAAGGTACCGTCCTGAACACATCTATGTGTCGGTATTGAGTCACGCTTAGAGCGCCACCTACTGGTGAAGGAAGTTTCTCTCAGTACTGGACACCGAAATAGCACACCCTTTAACGGCGCAGCACCCCGACACACGTGGGGTGCGAGGGCCCGCTCACTGCTGCTAGCAGCCCTAGTTATAAATAGAATTATAATTAATTATAAGACATAAATAGAATTATAATTAAATAGAATTAGTATTATATAGGCAGATTGCCTCTGGTTAGCAGTTTGTTTAGAGGAAACTGATGTGTGTGCGTGTGTGTGTGTGCGTGTGTGTGCGTGCGCAGAGATGATGACTGGAGTCAGCCCCAGACCCAGATGGAGGAGCCGTCCATCACAGAGGAGGACCTGGAGGTCATCAAGGAAAGAGAGACCAACATCAGGCAGATGGAGGTACCGTAGCAGACCCGCTGACCCACCTCATGACCCACTGACCCGCCATGGAAACCTGCCTGGTGACAGTCTCTCTCCCCCCTCTCTTCCAGTCTGACATCATGGACGTGAACCAGATCTTCAAGGACCTAGCCGTCATGATCCATGACCAGGGGGACATGATAGGTAGGGTTTACGGAGGCGAAGGTGTTAAGTTGTTTGTTAAGTTGTTTTGTTTTTTAAGCTGAACGCTCCTGCCCTGCTCACATCTCTTCCTCCCTCTCCATTCCTAGTAGTGTTGGTTCAGAGCATGTGTGCCCCCATATCTGTCTTTAGCCCCTCCCCCCTGAGACCCCTTCAGTCGTGCCTGTTCTCTGATTGGCAGACAGCATCGAGGCCAACGTGGAGAGCGCAGAGGTCCATGTAGACCGAGGTGCCGTGCAGCTCCAACGAGCTTCCTATTCCCAGGTAGGAAAACAAAACAAACAAAACCACAAACAAAAACACATTACCACCTCTCGACACCGTTGTCATTATGTCACCTCATGCAGGCCTCTCTTGAGAATGAGACCCTGTGTCTGTCTACAGGTGTTTTTTTTTTAAACATTTACCGTCATATTTCAAACAAGGTCACCGTTAAGCGCGTGCTCTCGGTGCCGCACGGAATTCATAAAACCCATTTGGGTCCGTCTGTTAGGTTAAAAAACAAAAAAACAATGCCCTGCAACCAGCGAGTTGATGTTGCCCAGTAAACCCGTCAGGTAGGAATGTTTTCACACAGTAGTCAGGCTACAACGCCATGTGTTGCGCCCCTTGACAGAGGAAGTCTCGTAAGCGGATGTGCATCCTGACCATGGTCCTGTCCCTGGTGCTCACCATCCTGGGGGTCATCATCTGGCAGGCCATCAAATGAAGGGGACGATTCTGGCGGCGCACGGCACAGACAACCCCAAATGGCTTCCAGTGGAGCGTGCGCGCGTGTGCGTGCGTGTGTACATGTATGATAACCGATTGAGGATGAACATGGCCTGTCTGTTGCGACCCTCTGCAGTAGTGAAAGTGTGTCGAGGTTTGTGCAGTCCATTTGACAGGGCTTGTAATTGTGTTCGTTTACCTTTTGTCAACCAGCACAAGTTACACAAGCAAAGACAACAGATCATTTAGCCCTGGATGCTTCTCACTAATATTACTGTCATTACTGTGTTATATACTCTGTTATACACTCTGCCATTATAGGCATTGTAGATGCATCTTTATTATTTGGTCTGTGATCACAAGGGGAATGCACAGGTTAACAGCTCTGGTGTGTGGGTGTATGTGTGTGTGTGTGTGTGTGCGTGCGCGTGTGTGTGTGAGAGAGAGAGAGAGAGAGTGAGAGAGAAAGAGAGTGAAATGTGTCGATCAGAATATACTGTACAAACCTCCCCATCTGCATACATTCTAGCTTCTAACAGTATTGTCATCATTAAAGTGCTGTATAGGGTACAATTTATCTTATGCAATATTGCACAATTGTATATGTACATAAATGCCATGATAATACTTGATATCAGTTTTGTTCTGCCTCTTCAAGGGTTTGAAGGTCTAGTCTACTGTCCTGTTGTGTATAAGACACATGACTTAGTGGACAGGAGGGATAGAGAATAGCACTGTGGTACCACATGGCAAATGGTCAAGATAGTAATTTTCTTTTCTTATTTTCCGTTTATTATTACTATTATTGTATGCTCAGTTTATTAAATAAGATGAATAGTATTGAAAGTCAGATTTCATGTCTCAATTTGTCCACAAGGTGTCCTTCTAACCCAATCAATTCACAGGAGGTCTGCACCCCGACTTTATTCATAAATATTTATAAATGTTTGATAACATCTCCGTAAAGCTACAGGATTCATACTTCATACAAAGACACTCTACTATTCACTGCAAATCTTATACATTTAATGAAACATAAACATGAAGAAATTATCACTCCCAGCACGCTCAGCACTGAGCATATTAATGCATAATATAAACTGTCTTCTGAAACCTTACAATTTACTCTTTCATAATCTGTAAAAAACGGAAATTGAAGTATATGGGACAGCTGGCGTAGAGAGCACGCACCCATGGGTCCCCAGCTTCCAATTCAGTCAGATATAAAAGCAACTCTTCTGTCAGTGCTGCTCTGTCTCTCTCTCTTTGTCTCTCTCTCTCCCTCTCCCTCCCTCTCTCTTTCTCTCTCTCTCTCTGTCCCCCTCCCGTGTGATTTGTTGAGCGGGGGGGGGGGGGGGGGTCATTTACGGCAACTTACAGCAGGTCGGGGCAGTTAGCGCTGGGAATATCCCCTCTGAATATCTCACTCACAGCAACTTGAGGACCGGCCGATCGGGATTCGTCCCGAGCGTCCTGATGACCAGTCCGCCATTGGGACCAAACCTATGGTGGCAGTCACATATACTATCTATAGTTTCACATGGAGGCCCAGGTCCAGAGGCAAAACACACAAGCCACGCGTTTCGGCACGGTTGCCGTGGTTACAGCGGCGTCGGACGTCAGACCGTCAAGTGGCTCAGAAAGACCCTCCTGACCATGGCGGATGGTTGTCGTGGCGACGTTAGATGGGCCCGCTCTACTGCTGCGGGTTTCTCTCTTGAGTGGTCTTCACGGGGACTCCAAGTGGCAAGGCCGGCTCGCCCTCCGCCCCCTCGCTCTCGGGCAGCGGCGAGACCCGGCCTCCTTGTGCCTCTGACATCCCGCCTCCCCGTGGCGGTGGAGGAGGGCTGTGATTGCCGGAGAGGTAGGCCAAAGAACAGAAGTGAGCCCTCTACCTCATGCTCCTCAAGATGTCTCCCCATGCTGAGCAATGGTGAGTGGTGTTTGTGTGTGTGTGTGTGCGCGCGCCGGTGTATGTGTGCGTGTGTGTGTGTGTGTGTGGGGTGGGATGAGAGTTTACGCTTGCAATCAAACCAAAACCAATTATGAGACGTGTTGATGCAAATGTCAGGCGCCAGTACTCCAGAGACAAGTCAGATGGGGCTTTGTAAATCATGAATCAATTAAGTGTGATATGCTTTTGTTGCCTGACATTCATAAACAGCCTGAGCGGGTTTGTGTTTTTAACACCGCGGGTTGTGACAGCTGGCACCTGCAGCCCTTAACTGTATGAGTTATGACAAGAATCAGAAAACGGGAAGGAGGGGTAGGATGTATACCTAGATATAAACAGTATAGGGATATATAGGCTACCTGGAATATAAACGTTATCCACGTATACTATACTATACTATACTATACTATACTATACTACACTGTATACAATACTACTGTACTGTTTATTACTATCATCACACTGCATGGTGAGGAACTATTACTGTCACTACACAAATATATTATTGAAATGTATTTATTTAAAAACCACTGTCCTGATGAAGGTCTAAGCCGAAACGTTGACAGAATAAAGCAGAGAAAAGTGTTTATATTTGAGAAATGTATTTATTGCAATATGTATTGCAATGTAGGAAACAGTATGGAAATGTAAAAAATATAAATATATATGAATGTTGGTTGGGTTGGCTGGTTGGCGTTATTTGGGGCAGTGTGCAGGCACCGTGAGACTCGACATCATTCACCAGCATTTTACTAATCACACACACTACGTTATGGTACCAATTAGAAGTTTAGACATTTAAAAAGGGGACAGTGCACAACATTGATAACCTCCAGGTAAATGTGCCAGATTTAGTCATAAAAAGAGCAGACTGGCTCAGTCACTCTGAATCCATAGTATCATGATGACTGATTCAGCTCAATAGTTCCTGCTGATGACGAAGCAGCTTACCTTTACGACTGGAGAGCGGAGTTTCTCCAGGTGGTGCCTCCTGTGTGTCTCCACTTGTATCTCCAGCCTGGTCTGGGGCCTGTCTGAGTGACGGCTGGAGCTGGTCTCTCTTGAGAGGGAGGTTGACACTGTATGGGGTGGAGTCTCCCTTCTTGGTGCCCTTAGCGAAGCTCACAGAGGGCTTCAGGTGGGCCATCAGCTCTGAAGCCACGATGCTGCAGAAGATAACAGCTATCTGTGGAGTTTCCAGCAGGCTGGCTCTGCACAGCAGCATCCTGGGGAAGTGCTGGAGGACTTTCTCTTTGACGGAGCTGGCTACAGCTTGGCCAAGCTCGGCCTCCCTCTCTGGATCAGTGAGGTGCTGCAAGGTGTTTAAGAAGACACGGTTGTGTCTGTATCTCTCTGTCTCCCTCTGCAGCAGGAGATGGATGTGCTCCATCATCATCTCATTGAAGTCAAACAGCTCGCACTCTGCCCAGGATGGACGCTTGAACACAGCAGTCAGAACCTGGAGAGGGAGGGGTCCAGATTCTTTATACTGCCTTGTACACTTTAACTGCAATTAAAATATATTGAAATGAAAAAGACCAATGCCAACCTTTGTGACGGTTGACACCTGGACTAGAGGCTCCACCTTCTGACCCTTGTCAAGGGCCACAATAGGCTCCTCCTTCCCTCTGCTGTTGAGGGGTGTGGCCTCCAGGGATTGGGTCCCTGGTGTGGTAGGCGGGACCTCTGGACAATCTCCTGCCCATGATTGGGCTGGAGGTAGGAGGGGTCCAAAGTCATAAGCAGCTTTGCTGCCTGATTGTGGGTGAGAACTGACTCCAGTGTCACCCTGCCCTAGAGCCTGTTGATGAACAGCAGTAGAGTCTTAGACAATAATTGGATAATTTATCGACTAAATTAATAGAAAACAGTTGATCTTATCTTACCTTCGCTGAAGGCTTCACCACACCGAGGTCGGCCTGGCAGAGGTGAGTGATGTCCACAAAGAAACTGGGCCTTGGGAAACTGCCTGTTAAAGGCAGCAAGGCTGCAGTCCAGGGCTAGAGGGTTCTTCATCAGAGACCCTGAGGGTACCTTTCCCTCCTCTTCATCATCAGGGTTAGAGTAGTTGGGGTCCACCCACACCACATCTCTGTTGGATGGGCTTGGCCTCAGCACCTAAATTAGATTAGACATTATTGTTCACAATATAGAAATGTGTTTCCGGTACGCCACATAAAGCAGTCATACAAAACACACACATTCAGTCACGTCTCAATCACAATAAATAAAAACAGTACCTTGCGTCTGTATGAAATGATGTCCTCGTCAGTGGTTTTAGGGAAGGCCCGCTGGAATGTTGCCATGTGGCGGACCCAAGCTCCGTACTGCTGGAAGAGTCTCTTCCTCAGTGTCTCTGGCAGAAGCTGAGAGAACAGCTCCTCATCCATGGCGTCCTCCACAGCCTTGCCTGTCTCTCCACAAGGAGGACAGGGAACGCCAGCAGGGCCCGCCTCACGAAGGGACCGGTAGATCCCCAGAACTCCCTCGATGACGCCATTAGGGATGAAGGTTAGAGCTTCAGGGTCTTTCATGGCCACCAGCCTTTTGATCTCGATGACGGTGCAGAATTTCTTCACCATGGCAGACTGGAGCTGAAGCACGACACGCCTGGTGTTGCAGAGGGGCGCAGGTAACCTCTGGTCCACGGAGACACCAGGGACTTTCTCCAGCGTGGCCAGGGTGATGGCACTCATCTCCAGGGTCATGGCCAGCAACGCCTGTTGGGTCAGCTGTTTCACACAGCGGCCATTCAGAGGGTGCAGCCGCAGCAGGAACTTGACCAAGAAGTCCTCCACCAGCTCTCTGCTGATCACCAGCTTCGGAGGAAGAGGATGGGCAGCAGCTGCTCTCTCACTGACTAGTCTCTCCTCCTGGTCGGCCGATAGCTGGTCTGGGACCAGCTGAGCGATGCTCAGAGCCACCAGATGTACCAGGTAGTGAGAGAAGATGTTGGAGCTGGTAGCCAGAGCCCTGGCCAGCATAGGTCTGGGGGCGAGCACCTGCTCCAGTCTCTCCAGGACAGCCTTGGCAACCTGGTAGACAGCAGAGGACTGCAGGAGAGTGTTGGCCAGCTGCTTCTCCTCGGTGATCTGGACCCAGGGGAAGGACCACAGGAGGTCCTGGGTGTCCGGGAGGAGAGAGACGGTTTTCAGACAGACTCCGTTCCGGAAGGCCTCGTGGTTCACCTGCAGAAGCACCTGGGAGATCATATATATATATATATACATTTTTTGTTACCAACTTTTTTCCCCAAACAATACATGGAAACACATTTTTACAAAGCTCAAATGTGTTTCACCTGGGAGATGATGTGCTTGATGCTCTGGCTGTGAACCACGATGGGCCTGGGGGTCCTCCTGGTCTGGGTCTGGGCTCTCTGCTCCCTGGAGGCCATGTCAGACAGGGCTCTCTGGAGGGTGGCGTGAGTGGCGTTCCTGCTCAGGTCCACCTGCTTCTCTGGGAGCTTCTCTGTGTCGCCACTCATCAGAGACGAGGGCACCTGCCGCTCATGGCAAGGAGACGCCATCTTGATCACCAGGCGATGCCCCTCCATGTGTGTCTTCAGGTGGAAGAGAGGAGAAGACATGAGCTCACAATCCTAACAGACCTGTAGATCATGGTGATGGGTAGCATGGCATTCCGGGGATGGACAGGAGAGCATGACTCTTACCTGGATGGAGGAAGGGGAGGACTTGCATCGCTGAAGCTCTCTGAGAACTCCCTGCTCAATCTCCCTGAGCCTGAGGCAGGCCCTCACCTTCCAGACCTGAGTGGACAAGAGCAGGATGGTTTCAGCAGGAGCACCTTGGCTGACATCCCTGAACATTAGAACAGGGAAAGAGAATCTGTTCCTCACCAGCTCAATCAAGTGGAGGTGGTTCCCCTCAGCCATTTCCTGAAACCTACAGATGAAACACCGAACATATTGTCACCCCATCTGTAAAGTGTACACAGTATGTATGTGTGTATATGTGTGAGTGTGAGAGTGTGTGTGTGTCCTTTTGCATGTACTGTGGAAGTGTGTGACAACCACAAAACATCGTGCAGTCACTGGGTATGCCATTATGACCTCTGGTCAAGTGTACCAGTGTAGCTCCACCCACCTGTTCAGGAGGGCTGTCCTGGCGCTGGAGAGGATCCAGGCCCTCATGTGGTGGAGGGTGATGTCAGAGGGGATCCCTCCCTGCTCCTGAAGACTCAGGAACTCAATGATGAGCTGGCGCTGTGGAGACAGACCAATCATAAGCTTGGGAACCTCTGTGTAGAGAGCTGGGCGCGCAGCTAATTTGATTGGCTGCTATATTTGAAGACAGTTAAATGGTTTGGGAGTGATCTGAGAGTTGAGCCTACCTGCTCATCAAGGTAGGACTGCACCCAGGGGTGAGTCTGGATGGATGTGGAGTCCATGAGAACCCAGAAAGAACCTGGAGAACTTTTATCCCACAGCCAGGATAAAAGTAACGTTACTAGGATACAGCTGAGCTGTGCAAACAAAGTAACTACTATTGTATGTCAGCCACATATATCTGATCCTATTTCATCAATGATGACCTTTTATCCTGTTAGATTTACTCTATACAATTATATATAAATATAATTAAAAAAAACATACCTTGGAAGGATCTGTGATGGAGAATATTGATATGAAATCAATAATGGTGTGCAAGAATGTAACAAGGGAACAAGAGCTCTAGAAACCGTGGTTAGTACGCAGGTGTATATCGCTGGTGTGTATCGCAGGTGAATGATGAGAAATTTTCATTTGACCATAGAATGCTGATTCACTAAATTCTAAAAAAAACATTCTGCGTTGTACATTATGACATCACAATGGAATGTTGGTTGCTAAGAAATGAGTTTGAGTGACGGGGTCATGCTATTTGTTTTCAAATTCATGTTTACATTTGGTAACTGTGAAGGAAAATAACTAGCCGGTGATTCTTTATATGAGGCATAAAAGCAAGACTGTGACATTAGTTGTACTAAGAGATGAAAAATGTGAACAACCAAAGCTAGTATTTATACTTTATTTACCGATACCAAAATGTTACACTGCAAACATTTACAAAATATGAAGG
>NC_140241.1:8839974-8872474 GCF_949987555.1 Borostomias antarcticus | reverse complement strand
ACACTGCGTGCTGATATTCGATGTAGGTATGTCGCGTGGAGGCGTAAGAAGCTGTATCTGCTTTTCGCCAAGCACCGCTACATCGCCAAGGTCTTCGCCCTCGTTGTCCGTAACGACATCGCGGATAAGTTGTACTCCCTGAACGACAAGGCGTTCGACAGCCGTGGGTTCCGTTATGATCTCCGGTTACCCAGCTACTGTCACGTGCCGGGGCCAGAATTAGAGAGGACAGATGGGTTCCTGCAAGTTCCAGGGAAAGCGTGAATACTGATTCAGAGGGCTGATCCCTGACTGCATGCCACCAAACCTGCTCAATGTTTATTCTTCTTTAGGCTGTTTGCCTTCTCTGTGATTCATCATTTCTGATCCCGAAGCAAATTCCTAGTAAGCTATGTTGAAAAACTACATGCCAATAAAACGAATTTACATCATGTTCACTTTTTACCCTATATGCATTATGCTATACCACCATATAAAGTACATTACAGCTCACGTGTAACATACACACACACATATATAGGCCTATATATATTATGTGTGTGTGTACCGACAGTCAAGTGGTTCAACTGGGGGCCTGTTAGCTATCTGTGTTTTTGAACTAGTCTGCTGCACTGTAAAGATGATTAAAAGTGATTTTGCAAATGGTGTGTTGTTTTAAATATCTGTTGCGTTGTCCGTTGTAGGCTGTTTTGTAGTGGTTACCTACTTTCTATATATATGTGTGTGTGTGTGTGAGAGAGTGTGTGTGTACCGACAGTCAAGTGGTTCAACTGGGGGCCTGTTAGCTATCTGTGTTTTTGAACTAGTCTGCTGCACTGTAAAGATGATTAAAAGTAATATTGCAAATGGTGTGTTGTTTTAAATATCTGTTGCGTTGTCCGTCGTAGGCTGTTTTGTAGTGGTTACCTACTTTCTTCGGAGATCCGCAGCGCATTTCAACAAACGTGTTCAGGTGACTGTCAATCACTTTGGCTGGCAACCACCTTTCGCTGTCCATGGTGCTGATCTCCCCGCACAACTCACGCAGTGCAATTCAATTAAAGGGCGACTCACAATATTATTAACATTATGGACATTGGACACAATGTAGAAGATATGCCTGACAGGGAAGCGACTCAGTGGAAATCCGTTTGATCCATTTTCAGTACTCAGGAAAGTATGAAGCCTAAAGTTCAGGGTTTAGGAAAAATCAGGCATGCCATGCTATTACAATAATGTTACGATCAGGCAGTGTCACGGTCGTTGGATAAGAGCTTCATAGTGAGTAGTAGCCTATATGCTAAGCTACTGTACACTGGAGTCTATGAGAAGATCGTTTGAAAGCACATACATATCCGCGGTTTTATCTCCCCCTGTCGGAGTGCTTGGCCAGTGCTGATACGCAGCCGCGGGTTGAAATGTTGACGGCTGTCCCCCGTCGTCTCTTGCCCATTTTAGTCTATGCCTGTCAGCTCGCTGGAATGCGCGACTCACACTGTGCAGTCCCCCAGCTCACACGGACCTACACGTACAGCTCCTCAATACTTACATTGTTGTCTACTCTGTTCAACAACGAACGCATTGGATTTATTGCTTTCAGATCGGTAAGTTAAACCTCATATTCTCTTCGGTTTGGTGAAAGTCGAAGAAAGTTGCAGCTAATTCAAACGATTAGAGGCGATAGTAGGCGTTTCTTAGCTAGGTCCCATCTTAACTTTCACCAGCCTACCAATTTGCTCTTTTAGCCTACAGCCGTATAAGCGGTTGGCAAAATAAACCAGAATTCAGAATCACATTTAAGCCTAGATAGTCTGACAGCCGTTTGTAAAAGGATATTTCCTATTAGGCCATCGGTAGAATTGTGTTGTGTTTAAAAGGGGAATCCTTCTGTGTGTGTGTGTGTGTGTGTGTGTGTGTGTGTGTGTGTGTGTGTGTGAGTGTGTGTGTGCGTGTCACAGGTAGCCTATACTACATTTCAGCCGCACAGTAACTCGTCGCTGTGCGTGTGTGTTTCTGCAGTAATTTTCAGCAAATATCATCTTAACATTGAAATATTCTCACTGCATAATATTGATTGGTACAGTAGTATTCACAGAGGACAATTAGAATGCGTGTTTCTGTTCTGTGATAGGCTCACACAATGTTGACTGTGAATATGCATGAGCCAGCCTCAACACACGAAAATCACACACAACAAAATAAAACAGAAGACGGAAGCTTTGTCATCTGTTCTTTAAATCTGTGGAGGTCAAACACACGACGGGCAGTAGTATTAGAGCCTTCTGACAATCTGATACACGAACCGTCTCCCCCCCAGTCCTCGACACAGTCCCACCCTTTGCCCTCCCTCTAGAGGTTGGGGGTTCGATCCCCGGCCGAATCATACCAAAGACTATAAAAAATGGTTCCCAATGCCTCCCTGCGTCAAGGCTCGGATTGGGGGAAAGTCCCTGCTTCTAGCGTCATGTCCAGGGCGCGTACTTGTACATCCAGCTGCCTCACGCTAAGGAATCAGGAGAGAGGCTCCTGCCCTATGGGTCACTAGGCTCGAGAAGCATTGGTTCTCCAGGGTCCTTACTGACTTTACCTCCCTCTGTCTGTAGATAACCCAACCGCAGGATGACCACAGGCGGCCCGGACGTGTCCACCCTGTTCTACACCACCCTGGCCCCCCTGCGGTCCGCCACGCCGGGCGGCGCCGGGGGTCTGGAGGTGGCGGAGCCCGGTAACGGCACCTCGTGCGAGGCGTGGGAGGAGGCCCACCACCTGCTCTTCCACCTGGGGAACCTGTCTATGCTGCTGGGCCTGGTCCTCCCCACCACCGCCGCCCTGCATATGATCCTGTTGCGCTTCCTGCTGATGACAGGTGGGTCTGCAGCACCCCCTGTGGGACACACACGGTAATGTCATGGCAAATGATAAATGGACTGCACTTATATCGCCTTTCTACCTTAACGGACAAAGCGCTTTACAATGGCCTCTCATTCACTTATTCACACACAAGTGGCAGGAAGCTGCCATGTAAGGTGCTAGTGTTCTCATTTGGGAGCAATTTGGCGGTCAGTGTCTTTGCCAAAGGACACTTTGACATGTGGACGGGAGGAGGACCGGCAATGGAACCACCGACCCTGTGGTCATTGGATGACCCGCTCTAGCTCCTGAGCCATAGCCATTGTTGTGTTGTCGAAATGATAACCTGACGTGTCCTTGCCGTGGTACCAGACGAGTTTTCGAACCATAGGTAGGAATACAATCTGAGATGCCGAGCAAAAAATCCTGAGCAATAAACGCGCCTAGCGTCTCTCTGCCAAAATGTTGCGGCTGTCAGTACGTCACGTCGTCTTCCTCTGCTTTTATCCTGGCAGGATGCAGTCTCTTCATCGCCTGGGCAACGCTGTACCGGTGCAACCTGGATGTGATGGTGTGGAACGTGATCTTCCTGGTGATCAACTTCATGCACTTCTTCTACCTGCTCTACAAACGCAGACCAGTGAGTTATGCACCTGTGTGGTGTCTGCTATGTTCGTAAAAGGTTAATGTAAAAACTTGGTTGACCACAGGGTCTTACTGTCCTTTCAGTGAAGGGTATTAACTAAAATTTCCAGATCGGGAGTAGAGAAAATTATGATATTGAGGCCAGTTGTCTTACTGATTGAGAGGGATCTCAGGAAGGAGAACTTTCCCCAAGGGTTTTCACCACATTTCCTTGATGAAATGCAGGTCTTTAAGATGCACAAAAGCAGCGGGAGGACTTTGTAGATGTGTGTGTGTGTGTGGTAGATGTGTGTGTGTGTGTGTGGGGGGGGTGGTCTCCGCAGAGCTGACAGAATGAGACCGTGGTTCCTCATAATCAGATCGGAGGATCATTTATTCCGAGCCTCCTGCAGCTCCTCAACTCTACTTATCTATGTAACCCCTCTTATGTTGACTATAGGCTGGCTACTACAATTTACTTTAAACAGGATCCTGAGTTCTCAGCGGTTAGGTTATGAGTTAGCTGAATATCCTATTTACCAGTGGCTATCAGTACAGGCTTGAGACTAAAATGATAAGGAAATTATCCCGGAAATGACCGAGAAATATATGCAATGGCATTGAATAATGACAAATGTATAATAGCGCGGTGCCTCCACTGTGGAACTACTATACTCATCTACTGTGAGCTATAAAGTTATTCCCCAGAACTCAGTTTGACATAAATTCAGTGTCAGTATCAATATTCTCAATACAGTAGCCTATGATGCTCAGGACCACAACATAAAATAAACAACAATTATTTATTATCTAGCTCAATCTCCCACAATAACAACCTCTTGTGTACAGAATGAACATCAAACAATACGTGTGTAAGTGAGAGCGAGAAAGAGAGGGAGAGAGAGCGTGTGTGTGTTTGTGTGTGTGTGTGTGTGTGTTTAAGCGCACCCGTGCGCGCGAGTCCTCTGAACACAGAAATGTCCCGAATGAACCGCCAGACTAATCTTGAACTATTACCAAGCGCTTGGATTTCTAAACGTTGGGGCCCATACGTTGGTGCACATAAACGAACCAAATCCTTAGAACCGAGATGAAGTCAGTGTTCGGATAGTCCCAGTTTACTCACGCGACCACTGACCACCAGACTCATGAGGGCTCCACAACAGCCGATGCAACAGGCAATAACACTATCGAGCGATGCTAGCTAGCTTCTCCCAATCCTCTTCTCCGGTCCACGGTATCCGCCTGATGTTTTGTAGATGACTGTCCTCACGGCTATACTAACAAAACGTCCACAGTTGAAATTCGAAGTCCTATAGGCTACTTCACAAAGCTAAGGAAAATAACTAACCGTGTTTGACTGTAGGCTATACTCCACGATTAAACCAGAAAGATGGGTTGACTTGGTGAAACGCACAATGTTCACATTGTTTAGAAGTACCAATATAGGCTACCTCTATTTTATCGTATATTCAGTTGATAACTAGCTGTAAACTGAACAAAAACCCTCTTGGTATTGCGCGCTGAACTAACGTGTTCTTCCCACACTTCTCTCCTGAACCCGCGTGGGTCGCACACAACAACAACAAAAAACTCACCCCCTCCCAAACTGCTCTCTCATTGGTTTAGAGTACATCACTTCATGACACTTGAATTACATTGGCAAAATCAAACACAGGATATTATTACACACAACAACAAAAACCCCTTTGGATATGTATACCTCTATTAAACATATTATGCAGAATAAACTACTGTAGTCTACACAATTTCTGCAGGGCTCTACATCTATAAACACAATTAAATGAGTTTTTCCATTAGATTGGGATGCCGTGTGTAACGTGTGACGTGTAACGTGTGACGTGTGCTCTGTCAGGGGGGTCGGTGGCCCGGAACCTTCTCTGTCTTTCGGTAGCAAAAGAGAAGGGAGCCCAGGTGCTTAGTGGAGATTCAACCAGTAGGAGCCTATTCCAGGTGCTCTGAACCAAGGGAAAAACGCTTGGTGAGGAAAGCAGGTAGGTCCAGGCACTCACGGAGGGATAGAGATAAAAAGCCTTTATTAATACATGGCTTGTACAATTAAAAAGCCAACATGTTTCTAACCACTAAGCGTCTTCATCAGGGCATCAAAGCATGATGAATGGCAACAAACATTTCTCTCTTATGAACAACTCGAAGAACAAAAGAAATACGGTGTGTCCACACATGAAAGGAAAGACCAATCACAGACATCCTCATCATAACCATCATCATCATCATCATCATCATCATCATCATCATCACCATCATCATCATCATCATCATCATCACTGCCATCATCATTACATCACCATCATCATAACATGAACATATAGAGCTAGACAAAAGTAGACCAAGTATAACATGAACAACGACAGAGGTTTATGGTATCACATAATAATATTAACAATATATAAAGACCAAGAAATCACAGAAAACACATAAATTCAATATCTTCAATAATGAAGGATGTGTGTTGTGATGTGTGATTGGTCTTTCCTTTCCTATTTCTTTTGTTCTTCGAGTTGTTTATAAGAGCGAAATGTCATTCATGCTTTGATGCCCTGATGAAGACCCCCAGTGGGTAGAAATGTCGGCTTTTTAATTAATGTGCCATGAATCAATAAAGGCTTTTTATCTCTATCCCTCCGTGAGTGCCTGGACCTATCTGCTTTCCTCACCAAGTGTTCTCTGTCACTCCTTGAAACCACTGACTGAGGTGTCATCGTGTGTGACTGCGTTCCCCCCCACACACACACCCCCCCGACAGATTAAGATCGACAGGGAGCTGAAGTCCGTGTACAAGCGGATGTTCGAGCCCCTCCGCGTGCGCGAGGCCCTGTTCCAGAGGCTGACGGGCCAGTTCTGCACCATCCAGATCCTGAAGAAGGGGATGGCGTACGCCGCCGAGGACAAGACCTCCGTGGACGAGCGGCTCAGCATCCTCCTGAAAGGAAAGTAGGTATCAGATTGGGGGGTCCTGTGAAACGCCCCCCCCCCCCCGGCCCTGGGATCGTCCCATCTGTCGTCGGGTGCTTATTATCCAGACAAGCGCCGTTAGTCTGTGTTCATTGCTGAGTTCTTGTTATATTTCTGTGGGTGACAGAATGAGGGTGTCTTATCGAGGACACTTCCTCCACAACATCTACACCAACGCCTTCATCGACTCCCCGGAGTTCAGATCAACCCAGATGAACAGGGGTGAAAAATTCCAGGTGACTTAACTCAAGACGACGGAGTAATGTAGCGTTAAGTGTGCTAGCGTTAAGTGTGCTGGAGATATTTTGTCGCTCAGTAAATCCTGTCTCCCGATGACCAGTTATTAAGCTGAATCAATTTTCTGATATTTAGTCTCTGTTTGGGTGCAGTATCGTTTATGCTGTCTTGACAAGCTGCTGATTGACAGGTGACCATCATGGCGGAGGAGAACTGTAAGTTCCTGTGCTGGAACAGGCAGAGACTCACCTTCTACTTAGAATCAGACCCCTTCCTGAATGAGGTGTTCAGGTACCTCATTGGCAAAGACATCACCAACAAACTGTACTCTCTCAACGACCCCACACTCAGCGACAAGGTGGGTTCAGAACAGTAGTACCAAAACAAGTAACTCATGCTTATATTTTTCAACTTTAATATGTATTTACCTTCAGTGATTCAATGGTGATGATGATAGAAAGAGTGATTGTAGTAAAGATGATGATAATAATGTAGACGACAATGGTGATGATGGTGATGATGATGATGATGGTGATGATAATGATAATGATAATGATAATGATAATGATAATGATAATGATAATGATAATGATAATGATAATGATAATGATGATGGTGATGATGATGATGATGATGATGGCGATGGTGATGATGATGGTGATGATAATGAGGATGATGATGGTAACAGGCGGTGAAGAAGATGGACCGCCAGCCCAGCCTCTGCTCCCAGCTGTCCATGATGCAGATGAGGAACAGCATGGCCAGCACCAGCGACACCGACGACGTGCTCAACCAGATCCTGCGCGGCGGCTCCGCCGGCTCCTCGCTCCGTAAGTCTCAACAAGCTGCGCTACCATTGGCTGATATCTCAGTGTCTAACAGTGTGATTCGCCCTAGTGTCCCTAGTCTTCTGAACTGACCCTGAACTATCCCAAAGTGGTATGTTTGGTGTGATGTATGAGGGCCCTGATAGCGCTGTAGGTGCAGTCACTGTGTGATTTATGACCTCTTCATCTCTCTTCATCTCTGTCAACCTCTTCATCGATGTCATTCGTCCTGTCCCCTCTCTCCCCTGAGTCCCTCTAGTGTGTGATGTTAACTGTCACTTACATACTCCGTTTTTGTTTTAGAGGTCCATGTCAAAAATCAAACATTGATTCAGTTTTTATGTTCATCTTAAAGGACTGGAAGTCATATTGATGGCCCAATCTTCTGTGATTTTTTTTTTTAAAGTAATTTTTTAATCTCTTACTGTAGGATATCTATCTGGCCAATCCTTTCAAATCTCCACAAGCATGTACAGGGGGCTATAGGTGCACTTTCTGGACAGGCCCTAATGTTGCCTAGACGTTGTGCTAGCGTTTCTCTGATGTTCTTCCTCCTGTCCCTCCTCCAGCTGTGACTCAGCCCACTCCCTCAGATCGGGCCAATCCCTGAAGGGGTTGTAAGACCAATCTCTTTTACCTCACTGTACCTTATTATACCCTCCCATGAATTCACCCACCCAATTCAATTCCCCCATAGAACTAAACAACCAAACCCAACCCAACCCAAACCCCAACCACCCTAGATTTTAACCCTAAAAGCTCTTCTTTGTTCTGCTTGATCTAAAAATGAGTGTTCCCGTTGTAACCTGGCCTGTGGTTTTAACCTGTGAATGAGTTAAGAGTTTAAGAGTTAGTGTGGTACAGCGTTTGTTCATCACTGTACAGGTCCTGTTGGAACATGTGTGTTGAGATAAGACTCTCTCTATCCCAAACCTTTTGGGTCAATACTCTAGTCCATGTTTCAAGTCCTATCAGTCGTATTAAATCATAACGCAGAGCTATTCATAATGCTTATGTTCTCCCATGACGTTAATTTCATCTCACAGTCTTCTTGTCTGAGCACGAATGTGTGAGCATACTGTATGTATGTCCTGATATGTGGTTTGAATAACATTTCACGCTGTATTTGCCATCATAATAGCCGAAGTAGAGGCTTGTTTGTGACCTATGACAACCTCAGTTTGGAAAGTTTGTTGGGTTCATCTAGCCAGCGAGCTGTGCTTATACCTGATCTGATCATGCCATTCGTCCATTCCAGAGAAATCTTCAGCTACCAAGGACTCCCAAAAAATGAAGCCCATTGAAGAAACCTTGGAAGATGATGTTTTTGAGGCAGATTGACCCCTCTAAGTCACGCCATGTCTCCAGTACAGCCACAGAGGGGGTGTAAGCTGTGACATCACGCCTATCTGAGCCACACCCTGTCCCAGGTCTACAACAGTCTAGAATATTCCGGATGGAATAACTCCAAAATAGCTTGAGGAAAGATTTTACATAATGAACATCCACTTCTGGAAAACCTAACAGTTCTTTTGGATATCTAAAAATGTCTCAATGTGTTTCAACAGATGTACTTTAGCTCGATAAGATGTTTTGTAGTGAGTAGTGTGTTTTCTCATAATTAGCAGCTTGACACGATGTCCGGTTATCAATCAGTGTTTGAAATGTACAGTAGGCCTTGATGTCTCACCACCCAAACATTCTTCTCAGTGTGACACACCCTTTGAGGCACACATTTATCTTGTTATTCCTTGTGTGGCTAATTATATGATTATATGATTGTATTTATTGATTGAGTTGTTGTGTTTTATGGGCATTAAGGTAATGAGAGATTTGAGCTATAGTAATGTCAGGTACTGCTTCCACTGCTGCAAAAATACACAAGCTTGGGATCCACTTTTTTATGTTGTATTGATGATACTGAGGCAACAACACTTTGAAAAATAAACTGCTGCTGAAGAGATGACTCCTAGACATCTGCCTTTTTGTATGTTGACACAATGGTTTATCTAGGCCAAAACATCACTAGATTCTCCATGCCACCAACATGTATGCTGTATGGTTCAATCTACAATATCCTGAGGGGTTGAGTCCATCATACAGAGCAAAGTTGAATTGTGTGTTGGTCAGTGGTGCCCCCTAGAGGCCATTAACACGACTTGCCCTTTAGTGCTACGAGCTACGCCACTACTCTAACACAACTACAGTGCCCATGATACCACACTGTCTCTGGACGTCATGAAAACAGGAAGAATGCGACAACCAGCCCATACGATACGAGAATGAATCAGAGGTAGGTGTATTTGACTGTTCACTGTTCGATTATTACCTCTCTCGGCAGCTCGATGGATGACACCGCTAAACGAGGCATAGACATAGAGGACAAATAAAGTTGCGGTCGAGGCTGGAATCCTCGTTTCTTCCCGGTTGATCGTACACCTATGATGGAACGGGCGATGGAGCAGCTAAACGTACAACTGAACAGGCTAACGCGCTCCCTGCGTCGGGCCAGGACCGTGGAACTCCCGGAAGGTAGGATCGGATCAAAGGACACAGTTATGATCGCCCGAGAATAACCCAGATCGCAGTCAGCATTTACGGTGTTCATTTTACTAGTTATAAACTGAATGGCTGATTCACTGTAGGCTATAGTGTACAGACCATGTGTAGACGCTTATCTAGTCAATAAAAAGGCGGACACCACTGTCATAAATACAGGAAGGGAGAGGGAGATAAGAGAGAGAGAGAGGGGGAGGGAAGAGAGCTACTATGAAATGCATAGCCAAGCTAGTGAATTAACCAGCTGAATGGAAATAATGGATGTCACCGCACGCACGGCCAGCTCTGTCCAACATGGTTGGAATGGAATGTTCATCCTGTTTTTGTTTTGAAAGGGTGGGGTTGTGCGCAATAGGCTGAATTCTGACAGTGACAGTTGGTAATGAAAGTACTTTCAAGCAGTCACCGCTAGTCTTTCCAGTCGTGTGGGCACTGAACGTTTCTCTCTTGTCGCACCCATCGCAGACAATGAGACAGCTGTGTACACACTCATGCCCATGGTGATGGCTGACCAGCACAGGTAGGCGACGAGGTCCACCCAACACCCTGTCAGTCCTAATTGTGGTCAACCTGCAGGCCTAGATTCACTCATTAAGCCTCACTCCCACCCCTGAAGGTCAGTGTCCGAGCTGCTGCTGAATTCCAAGTTCGACGTCAACTACGCTTTCGGCCGAGTGAAGAGAAGCCTGCTACACATCGCCGCCAAGTAAGATGGCCTCAGTTCCCGGTCGCTCCCTTCCGTGGTCATCTCTGTCCCATCTTAACTCTCGAGTGTCAGTTCTTGTTTCATACCGTAATGGAAGAGTGCCGGGGGGGTTGTTGATGTGTGTGTGTGTGTGTGTGTGTGTGTGTGTGTGTGTGTGTGTGTGTGTGTGTGTGTGTGTGCTGGCGCGCAGCTGTGGTTCAGTGGAGTGTCTGGTCCTGCTGCTGAAGAGAGGAGCGAATCCCAACTACCAGGACATCTCCGGCTGCACGCCGCTGCACCTCGCCGCCAGGAACGGGTACGGACCGCCGGCACGCCGCCACCCCCCCGGTAGAGGGGGGCGGAACTCACCTTAACGTGAAGATCTCCTCCCTCCGTGAGCCTAGTGACCGCGAGACTTGAAAGGGGCCTATTGAATGCCCCCCCCCCCCCCCCACACACACACCCTAATTCTCGGCTCCTCCCCTCCCACAGACAGAAGAAGTGCATGGGCCGACTGCTGGAATACAACGCAGATGTGAACATCTGCAACAACGAGGGTCTGACCGCGGTGAGTGTGACCGGCTGCGCTTTGCGTCCGGGCGGACGAGGTCAGACTGTCTGGGACTGCGGTCAGAAGAGAGGTTGTACCGAGCTCCGCCACACTGGAGTTGACGTGCGTGTGGCGTAGACCGGCCACCCCCCTGTGGTGTGGACTGACCAGCACCTGTGGTAAATAAAAACAAAAACTGACCGCCCCATTCCCCTCTGTAGATCCACTGGCTGGCGGTGAACGGACGGACAGAGCTGCTCCACGACCTGGTCCAGCATGTGACCAACGTGGACGTGGAGGACGCCATGGGTCAGACGGCGCTGCACGTGGCCTGTCAGAACGGCCACAAGACCGTGAGTTTGCTTGACCGCTCATGCAGAAACACACACACACACACCAACGACACGCTAGCTAGGTCGAATGTGCCCATCAGCTGGGGCCACCATCGTGGACATCATCATTGTAGTGGGCAGTAGAGGTGTGAATGATTTAAAAGTGATGTTGTGCGTTTTTGGCGCCCCCTACACATCTCCTCTTTGGCCAGTGTAGTACACAGCAGGACTGCAGAGCTGCGTTCCGAGCATACTTCTACTTTTTACTACCAGTACGTACTACAGCTGCCCCTACAAAGTACGTACTTTGTACTCGGTATAGATCCAATTAGGACATACTACCTTGTTATTACATTGCGGCCTTGAAATTTGACCGCATCCGTCGCTGTCCATGAAGCGACATTAGTCCACAGCGGGGATTCATCAAAATGCCTCCGGCGCGACTCGCACATGTGACGTAATTTCTGTTGAGCACAGGATTGTGGGTCGGAATAGCCAGAAAAGCCTGCTTGCTTGAATACTGCAAAATCTGACCGGATGTAGTAAGACATCCTGGTATTTTTGCCATACTGCATGTGGCATACTATCTATTGGGACATACTACATCAATTTCTGGCATACTGTACTACAATAGATATGGGAGTGTGTGCTACAGTAGCCATGGAAGTGTGTGGTACAGTAGCCATGGAAGTGTGTGCGTTACAGTAGCCATGGAAGTGTGTGGTACAGTAGCCATGGAAGTGTGTGTGTGTGTGTTCTTCCCTCAGACGGTGCTGTGTCTCCTGGACAGTGGAGCTGACATCAACAGGCCCAACGTCTCGGGCGCCACGCCCCTCTACTTTGCCTGCAGGTACGGCCGCGCCAGAACCACGACCTCACGGACGGCCGCTCCTGCTTCCTCGTACCGTAGTCTCATCCATCTCACTGTTGTTGTGCTACTGTACACAGCTCTGTACGGGAGGGACGCACTGTGGTTGTTGACTGGACAGGGTGTGTCTCTTTCATCCAAAACTTCTGATTAACTGTAATATATTCAGCATTTTGTCGGATATCTGAGGAGGTGTGATGAACCTGCACCAGAATAGGGGGGGACAACGGGAGTTTTTTCTCCTCCCACTTTCAGGTATTATGGATTATTATTTTTTGGGGGGCGAGAACATCTACCCGGGTATTATGGTAATACAACGTTGGCAATAACGTCTATCGCTCATTGGTTGCGCAAAACCAAGTAATGTTGTGAGCCACTAGGTAATGTTTTTTGAGTTTACTTTTAGAAGTGTTGTTAGCTCGTTTGCTAACTTACCTTAATAATCCTACAGTAATGTTGTCTGGCAATGCCTGCCCATAAAATCTTGCAAGCTAGCTAGGATAGCAGCAGACAGGCTAATCCAGCACAAATTGGTGCATAAAAAATTACCAGAATGCAGGAAATGAAGTGTTTGATGCACCCAGACCCGCCCACTAATTTGGAGTTTACCTTCCTATCCCCCCCCACGACATGGTATAATAAGAGAGAGAGCTTTCATTAGTTCAGAACACAAAGGTGGAGAAGGCTAGTCTGCCTTTGTACGCTGTTTTCAATACGACACACTGATGAGATGAGCTTGAGAGTGAGGCTTTTCACACTGCCTATTCTTAGCCTAGGGCTATCCTTAGCTATAACTTAGCCCATTTTCACACACACACACACACACACGCACGCACGCACGCGCGCGCACGCACACACACACACACACACACACACACACACACACACACACACACACACACACACACACACACACACACACACACACACACACACACACACACACACACACACACACACACACACACTGTTAACCCAGGGTTAAACTAAACCCAGGGCTACTGTATTCAAACTGCAGTTCTACTAGCCCTGGGTTGAATGTCCATTGGAACACGCAACTAATGTTTACATTCAAATGACGTGTGACTACTCATTAAGAGTAGGGAGTAATGTTAAAATGTTGCCATCTAGTTTGTTCTGAACTGATTTTTCCGACCACTTTTACGGACATATTGTCATTTAGTTAACTATGATGTTGCCATTAGTAGTGTAGTTACAAGGAGTTTGGTTGCCTAGCGCCTACTGTAATGACGTGACGAAGAAGTCATGTGATTGGACAACAAAAACGTGATGCAAAGTCCATTGTTTACTTTAGCCTCGTTTCACACTGGCACCTTTTAGCCCCAGGTTTAGTGGATTTTCAGGGGATAACCCTGCAAATTCAGGGCTAAACCTGCTCTGGAGCAGGGCAAACAAGCCCTAGGCTGAAGTCGGGGTTAGCCCACTTTAGAATGTGCCAGGATGGTGCCAGTGGGAAACCTTTCTTAGCCTGGGGCTAACAGCTCCCTTAGCCTGGGGCTAAGAAGGTTCTAAGAATGTGTTAGTACAGTGTGAAAAGCCCTAGTGACTCCCCTGTAATGATCAGTCTGTTATGATTATACACAGTGATGTGTTTGTCAGTTCACATAAGACAGAACCGCCCCCCCGATCCCCACCGAACAGCGCTGTGATCAGACTAATCGCCCTGCATCTGCTATGAAACACAGGCGGACATCTTTCTACTGTGTTGACTTGCCGACATCAACACGGTGTCGGTGAAACCAGCCTGTTCTCCACACTGATGTGTACAGTAGTTGACCGGTCGGTGGTCACTCAATAGGTCATCCAGGTCAAACCAACCAGACAGGGAGGGGAGTGTGTCCCTCCCGTCTTTAAGAGAGATAAAGTTGCCCAAACTACCGGTCAGTGGTCGGTAAACCTGTCCTGGACGGTGACGTGTTTTGATGGTTTTGTCCTTCGCGTCCCCCGCAGTCACGGACAAAGAGACACGGCGCAGATCCTCCTGTCCCGAGCGGCCAAATACCTCCCGGACAAGAACGGGGTGACCCCCCTCGACC
Source organism: Borostomias antarcticus (assembly GCF_949987555.1). Lineage (NCBI taxonomy): Eukaryota > Metazoa > Chordata > Actinopteri > Stomiiformes > Stomiidae > Borostomias > Borostomias antarcticus. The sequence continues at coordinate 8,857,909 of NC_140241.1, read as the reverse complement.
TCTGTGTCCAGGTGAGCGTCTCAGAACCGGCTGCTCACACTCAGGTGTCCTCTCTCCACGCCGTTCCAAAGACACTTTCTCATACCGTGTGTGTGTGTGTGTGTGTGTGTTCAGGGTGGTTACGGGGAGACGTGTGAGATCCTGATCCAGCACCATGGTCGACTGTTCCAGACTCTCATCCAGATGACGCAGAATGATGACATCAGAGAGAATATGGTACGACCTTCTGAGTGATACGAGTAATGAATAGGCGAACAGTTGTTTGCTAGATGATCTGTATCATGTTTTGCATCATGCTGTTCTTACCGTGTGTGTGTGTGTGTGTGTGTGTGCGTGTGCGCGTGCGCTTGTGTGTGCGTGTATATTCCACCCTCCCCCACCCCCCAGCCCCTATTAGCCTATCAACCCCCCCCCCCCGGGCCAACAACTGATCACTTGACCACTCTGAGCACCTTGTCTATACAACACAGCAACTGACTCTCACTCGATCACTTGAACCAACTCCTGACAACACTTGAACAAATGAACACCTTGCTTATACAATACCCAATGGCTGCGTTAAGAAGCTGAGTGTTCAGTGAGCGAATGCTCACTCTGAGCGCTGAGCGTTTTTTCCCCCACTTAACGGTCTGCTCTAACAGCGCTGAGTTGCTAGGAGACGAGAACTTTAATCACCACATGTTGGTCCAAATGGCGAGAATGTAATGTTATTTATTTACCTTCACTTACACGTCAAAGTTCATCTTTGGATGCATTTATTTTGCCATCCGACAGATGTACCAGCATCCTTTCGGCATCCATCTTTATTTTATTTTTTTGTTCAGTGATGATGATTATGACGGGGTGTTTGGCTCAAACAGATCCTAGTTCAAAACTGCTCACTTGTGCTCTGAGCAGATCAGTCTGAGCGTAACTGAGCAGCCCGTTAAGTGAATTCTGATCACTGATCGCTGACTGAGCGCTCAGCTACTTAACGCACCCAATAACAACTGACTCTGCACAACTGTATACTTGAATGTTATTAATTGCACTGCCTACATCTCGATCACAGTCACAGTCATCCATGATTGGATGGGATAAGAAGATGAGGATGATACTGATAGATTGCTAGACTACGGATAGTAAATTGCCAGTTTGGGAACCTTTAATGTTTAGCTGTGTTCCTAGGATTGGAATGAGGAACTGATTAGCGTTGATTAGTGCTAAGGTAAGATAAGATAAGGACAAGCGATGACAAATAATTTCAATGTACCTGTACTGATTATACATGGCAAGAATTAACTTTCTATTGTATTCTATTCTATTTTGTGTTTGTGTGTGTGTGTGTGCGTGCGTGTGCGTGCGTGCATGTGTGTGTGTGCGCGTGTGTGCGCGCGCAGCTCAGGCAGGTTCTAGAGCACGTTTCTCAGCAGAGTGACGATCACTACCACAGGATCCTGACCAGTCTAGCGGAGGTGGCCACGACTAACGGACACAAACTGCTCAGGTAGATGCCCTCACAAACCACACGCGCTACATAGCGGGTACACTGTAGACATGACGATCACATGACATTTTAAATCCATTTAACACATGAATAATCTATTGATATTTTCCTTGTGCTAATAAAAAATGTTTTATTTTTTATGTATCAATACTGGACCACGTAATATCGATACAGTATCACGTAAAAAAATATTGCAATGTATTGCTGTATTGATTTTACTGCACAACCTGAGTCATTTCTAATGCGAGAGGTTGTTACAATGCCCCCCCCCCCCCCCACCTTAGTCTGTCCAGCAGCTACGAGGCCCAGATGAAGAGCCTTCTGAGGATCGTCCGGATCTTCTGCCACGTCTACCGCCTGGGCCCCTCCACCACCCCCAGCAACGGGAACGACATGGGCTACAACGGCAACAAGACGGCACGCAGTCAGGTCTTCAAGGTCAGCCAGGGGGACTGGGAGAGAGGGGTCTATAGAGACAGTACTGGTCAACCAGGGGGACAGGGAGGGAGGGGTCTATAGAGACAGTACTGGTAACCCAGGGGACAGGGAGGGAGGGGTCTATAGAGACAGTACTGGTCAACCAGGGGACAGGGAGGGAGGGTGTCTAGTAGAGACAGTACTGGTCAACCAGGGGACAGGGAGGGAGGGTGTCTATTAGAGACAGTACTGGGGCCTCATTTATAAAACTGCGTGAAATCCATACTAAAAGTGTGCGTGAGCACAAAATCCGAAAAAAACCTGATTTATAAAACCGTGCGCACACACGCACCCAATTTCCCCTTTACAGTATGTCCACCTTGAAATGTGTGCACGTTGATCAGCCTCGTATCCCGCCCTCTCCACGCCGATAACTACCTGTAAATGGTCGTCATATTATGGGAGCTCTATAATGCTGGAGAGTTAATGTTGATTGTTTTACACAAGGTCGGTATGAATTTCAAAGCGTTTCTCGGGTTTCATCCTTCGGCCGTGGGAGTCGCAGTTTGGCATTTCTCCAGAAACGTGCGCAGGCGTGGGTCGGAGCCGCCGTACGGGTGTGCACGTTCTCCAGTCAAGCTTATTTTTTATAGATCGCAACTTTGGCACGAAAAATGGCGTACGCATCTTTCAGGGCCTGTTTTGTGCGAACGTAACCTTTATAAATGAGGCCCCTCGTCTGCTGGGGGACAGGGAGGAAGGGGGGGGGGGGGGGATAGTTGTACCAGTACTGGACCCCGGAAGTAAGAGGAAGCTGTGAGTCAGGCCGCAGTTCATTACTCTAGCCAGGAGAGGGCAGTGAGAGACTACTTTCTGGTGCCTAGTTGATTACTTCTGTCTGATCCATGAGTCCCCCTCACCCCCCACCCCTCTCTGTGTCTCTCTCCATCTGTCTTTTAGTTTCTGTTTCGCTTGCTTTCTTTCTGTCAATCTGTCTTCCTCTCTCTCTCCCCCATCGATCTGGCTTTCCTGGTGCCCCCCGTCTTCCTCCCCCCTCTCCCCTCCTCTCCCCCTCCTCCTCCTCCTAACCCCTCTCTCGCTCTCCAGCCTCTGGAGCTGCTGTGGCACTCCCTGGAGGAGTGGCTGGTCCTGATCTCGGCCGAGCTGGACAAGAGCCACCGGGACCCGTCCTCGTCCTCCTCCGCCGGCAGCGAGATCGCCTCCCTCCTCCTCAAGCAGCAGCGCGAGGTCGACCCCGAAGCCGCCGCCGCCACCGTCTCCGCGGCGCTGTCCCCGACCTCTCCGGACGGCGCCCAGGACGCCCCCGAGACGTACGCCGACGGAGAGGACGTCATCTCCATGACGGCCAGCCGGCTGAGCGCCGTGATCCAGGGCTTCTACATGTGCTGCTCCTGTCAGATGCCGCAAGGGTGAGAGAGCTGGTACCGTCCGACCTTTGACCCCTTAAAACCTCCTAATGAGAGAGAGAATTGGCGGACTCTCTGACCTCTTAACGTGCCGGAGGATCGCTGAGTACGGAAACCAACGAAGGGGATGCCGTCGTGTACGTGGGTTGACTGGCCCGCAGTCACATGACTTCACGCCACGGTGTTTGTGACAGGCTCTTTGTTCCTGTTTCTTAGTCGCGCATAGCCAGACCTATCTCCACACTACTACATAGCCAGACATATCTACCTCCACACTACTACATAGCCAGACCTATCTACCTCCACACTACTACATAGCCAGACATATCTACCTCCACACTACTACATAGCCAGACCTATCTACCTCCACACTACTACATAGCCAGACCTATCTACCTCAACACTACTACATAGCCAGACCTATCTACCTCCACACTACTACACAGCCAGACCTATCTACCTCCACACTACTACACAGCCAGACCTATCTACCTCCACACTACTACATAGCCAGACCTATCTACCTCCACACTACTACATAGCCAGACCTATCTACCTCCACACTACTACACAGCCAGACCTATCTACCTCCACACTACTACATAGCCAGACCTATCTACCTCCACACTACTACATAGCCAGACCTATCTCCACACTTCTACACAGCCAGACCTATCTCCACACTACTACATAGCCACACTTATCTATCTCCACACTACTACATAGCCAGACTTATCTATCTCCACACTTCTATATAACCAGACCTCTTTCCACACTTGGTTTCACTAAGGTGAAAGTGGTCTCTGGTAAGGGAAGATCTCCATGGAGAAACGCCACGCTGGTCAGAATAGAAAAAAGATTGTTGAAAAGCTGAACGCAGGTGGCGAAAAACAAATCTCCATGTTCATTATGACATCTATAAAGAGAGACTTCGCATTTATAATTTGGAGCTGAGAAATGCAAGGCAGACCTTCTTTTCTGACATCATCACCAAAAACATAACAATGCGCGTGCCTTGTTTGCCACTGTCGATAGGCTGACAAACCCTCCTGTGTCAGTAGCCTCTGAACTTCTTTCCACCAGGACCTGTAACGAATTTGCCTCATTCTTCACTGACACAATTCTGAAAATTAGACAAGCAGTTAGTGCCTCCATTCCAGGTACAGGACATGTGTCGTCACAGTGTCCACTTAAAATCAATACCATGACACAATTTCATCCGATCAACCATAAAACCCTGGGGGACACTATACAATATCTGAAATCCTCCACCTGTTGCCTTGATGTTCTACCTACAGACTTCTTCAAAAATGTATCTAACTGCATGGCCTCTGATTTATTACAAATTGTAAACACATCTCTTCTTTCAGGTGTGTTCCCACAAACCCTGAAAACTGCAGTCATCAAGCCACTTAAAAAAGAATAATCTAGACATCTCACAAATGAACAATTATAGGCCGATATCAAACCTTCCATTTCTAAGCAAAATAATTGAAAAGGTTGTTTTCCAATAACTGAATAACATCCTGGCACTAAGTAATGGCTTTGATGTCTTCCAGTCAGGATTTCGACCACACCACAGCACTGAGACTGCTCTAATTAAGGTATTTAATGACATCCATTTAAACACAGATAATGGCAAAATCTCAGTCTTAGTACTACTGGATCTCAGCGCTGCGTTCGACACGGTAGACCACAACATACTACTAGGCCGACTGGAAAATTGGCTGGGAATTTCTGGTACAGTGTTAGATTGGTTTGAATCCTACTTGAAGGACAGGGACTATTTTGTGTCTATAGGCAATTACAAATCTGAGCTGACAAAAATGACCTGTGGAGTTCCCCAAGGTTCCATCCTGGGGCCTATTCTGTTCAACATTTACATGCTCCCACTAACTCAAATTATGGAAAAAAACAAAAGATGTTACCATAGCTATGCAGACGACACACAAATTTATATCACCATATCACCAGGGGACTATAATACCATACAAGCGCTGAGTAAGTGCATTCAACAAATCAATGATTGGATGTGCCAGAACATTCTCCAACTAAACAAAAATAAAACTGAATTGTTTTTGGAGCCAAAGAAGAACGATTAAAAGTCAGTGCTCAACTTCAATCAGTAATGCTAAAAACCACAAACGAAGCCAGAAATCTTGGTGTAGTCATGGACTCAGACCAGAATTTCAACAGCCACATTAAGTCAATTACAAAGTCAGCCTACTATCACCTGAATAATATATCAAGGATCAAAGAATTTATGTCCCAGAAGGATTTGGAAAAACTTGTCCATGCATTTATCTTCAGTAGACTCAACTACTGTAACGGCGTGTTTACAGGTCTCTCGAAAAAATCGATCAGACAGCTGCAGCTGATTCAGAACGCTGCTGCTCGAGTCCTCACTAAGACTAAGAAAGTGGATCACATCACACCAGTCTAAGGTCTTTACACTGGCATCCTGTCTGCCAAAGAATTGACTTTAAAATACTGCTGTTGGTTTACAAAGCACTGAATGGTCTAGGGCCAAAATATATTTCTGATCTGCTCATACACTATGAACCATCCAGACCCCTCAGGTCGTCTGGCACAGGTCTGCTTTCTGTCCCCAGAGTTAAAACAAAACATGGAGAAGCAGCGTTCAGTTTTTATGCCCCACATACCTGGAACAAACTTCCAGAAAACTGCAGGTCTGCTGCAACTCTTGGTTCTTTTAAAACACTCTTGGTTTCTTTTTGCCACTGCTTTCTAAGAGGAGTTATGTTTATCTGTAAACTGCACTGTAACTTTTATTCCTGTATTCTTTTAGTCCTGCTTCTTGTTTTAAATGTCTATAATGTCTTGCATTTTGTTTGAATGTTTTTAATGTCTCATGTAAAGCACCTTGAATTACCCTGTGGCTGAAATGTGCTATATAAATAAACTTGCCTTGCCTTACGCTGTGCCAGCGTTGGAGAAAGGTCTGGCGGCACTCATTACCATTCGGGGATAGTAGGGAAAAAAATGCTGTATTTCTTTAAACCAATCACAATCGTCTTCGGCGGAGCGGTTGCTAGGTTGTTGTTGTTTCACGTATTCTGACAGACTGATTGGCCGGCCACATGAATCGGCGCCACTGTAATAGTAATAATAATAATAATTATAATAATAATAAATATAATAGTAATAATAATTGGCAGTAATAAACCAATGATGACAAGGCTTATCCCCAAAACTTCAATCCATTCGCTTTATTCACACAGCTGCAATATTGGTCAGTCTGACTCTACTGTTCACTATAAAAACACCACTTCATGAACCAAAATAGTCAAAATAACAGGCTGAATACACTATCGGGGTTACAAACTCATCATTACCAGACTGATTGTTTTTCACTGCCGTTGTTTTCGCGTTTGGAAATACATGGAAGTGAATGCAGCTGACGGCTAACTATGGCTCATTCACTTCCATGTATTTCCAAACACGAAAACTATGGCAGTGAAAAACAATCTGAGTCTGGTAATGAGTTTGTAACTCCGAGAGTGTATTCAGCCTGTTATTTTGACTATCATGGTTCTTAAAGTGGTGTTTTTATAGTGAACTTCTAACATTGGAGTCAACGGGCACTTCCACATTCATCCCACCAATTACGTCAGACTGACAAACATGGCAGCTGCGTGAATAAAGCGAATTGAATCAGACTACTGTTTTTGGGCGCGGTCAGAGAGTTCCTCTGCTGTCAGTCTGGTGCAGCTGAACGAGACTGGCACCCGACTGGCACTTCAAATGACAATCATGCCTCCCCACCGAGTGACAACTTCTGAGATACACATCTAATGTCTGTCTCTCTCTTTCTCTCTCTCCCCCTCTCCATCTCCGTGATTACATGTAATTACTGTAGATCATTAAACCCATCTTTAATTACCACTGAACAGAGGCACGGTTACCAGCATCCTGACGTTGGGTGTGTATCCCCCCCCCATCTCCCCCCCAGGCCTGTTTTCCATCAGCAGCCCTGATAACCTTGATTGTTCTCCTGTCATCAGAAACACTGTGTAAATAATTCACATCATTATGTTTCCAGAGATGCGGCGGATACAGTCGGGCGCGGCGCTAGATTTGCGATACGGTCTGTCATTGAATACGGCTCCCGTTGATCTCTCCACATGGCTGACTCTCTACCCCCCCCCCCCCCCCCAACCTCCCTCTGTCCATCTCCCCGTCTGTTTCTCCGTTGTCTCTCCTCCAGGATGACGTCTCCACGCTTCATCGAGTTTGTGTGCAAGCATGACGAGGTGCTCAAATGTTTTGTAACCAGGTGAGTCAATTATGGCTTCTCTGCCCATCATTCACCTCCGTACTCACTCCGCAATACCTAACTGAGCTGTCTACTCTCCCTCTTAACTCTCCCCCCTCTCTCTCTCTCTCTCTGTCTATCTCCCTCTCTCTCTCTTTCACTCTCTCTCCCTCTCTCTATCTATCTCTGTCTTTCTCTCTCTGTCTCTCTCTCGCTCTGTCTACCCCTCTCTCTCTCCCCCCCCCCTCTCTCTCTCTCTCTCTCTATCGCTCTCTCTCTGCCTCCCTCTCGTTCCCCCTCTCCAGGAATCCAAAGATCATCTTTAACCATTTCCACTTCCTGCTGGAGTGTCCAGAGCTCATGTCTCGGTTCATGCACATCATCAAAGGCCAGGTGAGGAGTCGTCGTGATCGGCAGGTCTCTCTGTCAGCTTCCTGGGTGTGTGTGGTCCAGTCGCAGGGCTCCGTGGCCCCCCAGAGTGGCCCCTATAGTGAGCAGCCATTCTGGGCTAGGGCTCTTTCTCAAGACCCCCCCTCCACCCAGCCCCCACTGTCTCGAAACGTCCACGGAGAGCGACTTTGAAAAGTCAGTGTTTCCCAAGCAGGGTCATTTAACAATGTTATTGCCACAGCGATAACCCTTGTCTTAAGTCTCCCGTGATATGGCTTCATAAAGTTTAAGTGCCGCCTGAAGTTGTGGAACATTTGCTCGACAGCTCCTCAGTATTCATATTTGAGTTGAGGCGCGTGGGCCTCGTTACTCCTGGATTACGGCCCACTTGGGAATAACCCTCCCGTTTTAATTACAGACTTTAACCTGGCCAATCTGATTTCATCTCCAGATCTCTCTCTCTCTCTCTCTCTCTCTCTCTCTCGGTGAGGCCCGCGTACCCGGGGGAAAACTCTCTCTCTCCATCTCTCTCTCCTCTTATCCTCCACTCTTAAGCTCTTCCTCTTTCGCTTAGAGAACAAAGGCATTCAAATATTATGCAAATAGACCCCAGTCTTCCTTCTGCAGTACACAGAAGTATTTCAACACTTTGTTGGCGTCGTTAGTTTTCCATTTTCCACACACCCGGAGTGGGAGAGCTCAGAGTGAAGTGAGAGGTAATGAGTTCTGGAAGTGTTTCCTGAGGTGTGTGTGTGTGTGTGTGTGTGTGTGTGTGTGTGTGTGTGTGTGTGTGTGTGCGTGTGCGTGCGCGCGCGTGTGTGCGCGTCTGTGTGTGCATGTGTGTGTGTGTTCCTCTCGCAGCCCTTCAAGGAACGTTGTGAGTGGTTCTATGAGCATCTGCTGGCAGGACAACCCGACTCTGACATGGTCCACCGGCCCGTCAACGAGAACGACATCCTACTCATCCACAGAGGTACAGGCCTACCGCCTCTATTACTAGAACCCTCAGAACCTTATCACCCACCTCTACTGTTCCAGAACCCTCAGAACCTTATCACCCACCTCTACTGACCCAGACCCCTCAGAACCTTATCACCCACCTCTACTGACCCAGAACCCTCAGAACCTAATCACCCATCTCTACTGACCCAGAACCCTCAGAACCTTATCACCCACCTCTACTGACCCAGAACCCTCAGAACCTAATCACCCATCTCTACTGACCCAGAACCCTCAGAACCTTATCACCCATCTCTACTGACCCAGAACCCTCAGAACCTTATCACCCATCTCTGCTGACCCAGAAACCTCAGAACCTTGTGACCCACCTCTACTGACCCAGAACCCACAGAACCATATCACCCACCTCTGCTGACCCAAAAACCTCAGAACCTTGTGACCCATCTCTACTGACCCAGAACCCTCAGAACCTTATCACCTACCTCTACTGACCCAGAATACTCAGAACCTTGTGACCCACCTCTACTGACCCAGAAACCTCAGAACATTATCTATTTGCATCGTTCTCCTGCGTTCTCTCGACCGTTTCTATGGTCTCTGTGTGTTGAGCAAACTCTCTCTGTCCTCACCAGACTCCATATTCAGGAGCAGCTGTGAGATGGTCTCCAGGTCCACCAACGAGAAGCTCAAACAGGGCATCGCCGTGCGTTTCCATGGCGAGGAGGGGATGGTGGGTGTTTACGAGACGCTCCGTCTCACACCGCAAATCTGCTCCCTCATTCATCTGTCTGTGAGGTGCGCTACGCTGATGTACGAGCGACGCCTTCCGATACCGAAACACGCGCTGACCTTTGACCCTGTTGTATCCCAGGGCCAGGGCGTGGTCCGGGAGTGGTTCGATATCCTGTCCAATGAGATTATCAACCCGGACTACGGTCTCTTCACTCAGTCAGCTGACGGTTTGTATTATAATGCCTTTTCAACCTGCGTTAGAATCCTATTTTAGAACCGATTAGAATCCTAGTTTAGTGTAGATTAGAATCCTCCTAGTTTAATATCGATTAGAATCCTCCTATTTTAGTATGGATTAGAATCTTCATAGTTTAGTATAGATTTGAAAGCTGATATGCTGAATGTTTGTAATTGTGTGTGTGTGTATGTGTGTGTATCACAGGTACCACATTTCAGCCGAACAGTAACTCATCGGTGAACCCTGACCATCTAAACTTCTTCTCGTTCGCGGGTCAAATCCTGGGGCTGGCACTCTACCACCGACAGCTGGTCAACATCTACTTCACCCGCTCTTTCTACAAACACATCCTGGGTATGTAGCACACACACACACACACACACACACACACACACACACACACACACACACACACACACACACACACACACACACACACACACACAGCCATTGTAGCAGTCAGAATAAGAAAGAGTTTATTGATGTCATTCGCCTTATTCACCTGGCAGCCATATTGGTCAGTCTGGGGTGCGGATGCGGAAGTGCCCGTTGACTTCAATGTTTAAAGTTTGCTGTAAAAACACCACTTCAAGAACCAAAATAGTCAAAATAACAGGCTGAATACACTATCGCGGTTACAAACTCATCATTACCAGATTCTGATTGTTTTTCACTGCCGTTGTTTTCGTGCTCCATACATGGAGGTGAATGAGCCATAGTTAGCCCTCAGCTGCATTCACTCCGATGTATTTCCAAACACGAAAACAACGGCAGTGAAAAACAATCAGAGTCTGGTAATGATGAGTTTGTAACCCTGATAGTGTATTCAGCCTGTTATTTTGACTATTTCGGTTCTTGAAGTGGTGTTTTACATTGAACTTTTCACATTGAAGTCAACGGGCACTTCCGCATCCGCACCCCTTATTACGTCAGACTGACCAATATGGCAGCTGAGGTGAATAAGGCGAACTAGCATCTAAATTGTGCATATTGATTTGTGTTTGTGTGTGTTTGTATGTGTGTGGGGGTGTGTTGGTGTGTTTGTGTATTTGTGTCTGCGTTTGTGCGTTTGTGTGTGTGTGGGGGTGAGGTGTTGGGGTGTGTGTGTGTATGTGTGTGTGTATTTTGGTGTGTTTGTGTGTGTATTGGTGTGTGTGTGTGTGTGTGTGTGTGTGTGTGTGTGTGTGTGTTGGTGCATGTGTTTGCGTGTGTGGGGGTGTGTGTTTGTGTGTGTGTGTGTGTGTGTGTGTATTTTGGTGTGTGTGTGTGTGTGTGTTGGTGTGTCAGGCATCCCAGTAAACTACCAGGATGTGTCCTCCATCGATCCTGAGTACGCCAAAAACCTGCAGTGGATCTTGGACAACGACATCAGCGACCTCGGCCTGGAGCTCACCTTCTCCGTGGAAACGGACGTGTTCGGCGCCATGGAAGAGGTGCCGCTCAAACCGGGCGGGACCAGCATCCTAGTCACCCAGGACAACAAGGTGAGCCAATCAGACGTTGGCGTTTTTATTCGCTCTGAACGCGGCATGACTGTTGGGAGTGCAGTACCACGACTAGCCAGCAGAGGGCAGTGTCTCGTAAGGGAGAAGCCTGTGAGGAGATGTTGGCCGGCAGCCCAAATAACCATGCTCTACTCTACAGTCCACCATAGGAATGTTCCTTTTGTGAATCTGTGTCTCTCTCTCTCTCTCTGTCCCCTCTCTCTCTCTCTCTCTCTCTCTCTCTCTCTATCCCCTCTCCCTCTCTCTCTCTCTCTCTCTCTCATCTGGCCTAGGCGGAGTATGTCCAGCTGGTTACAGAGCTGAGGATGACCCGGGCCATCCAGCCCCAGATTAACGCCTTTCTGCAGGGATTCCACACCTTCATCCCTCCCTCTCTCATCCAGCTCTTTGATGAATATGAATTGGTTAGTCTCCCCTCTCCTCTCTCTCTCTCTCCTCCTCCTCTCCCCCTCCTCCTCTCCTCCTCTTCTCCACCTCCTCTTCTCCTCCTCTTCTCCTCTCCTCCTCCTCTCCTACTCCTCTCCTCCTCCCCTCCTTCTCCTCCTCTCCTCCTCCTCTTCTCCTCCTTCTCCTCCTCTCCTCCTCCTCTCCTCCTCCTCATCCTCCTCTTCTCCTCCTCTCCTCCTCCCCTCCTCTTTTCCTCCTTCTCCTCCTCTCTTCCTCCTCTCCTACTCCTCTCTCCTCCCTCGTTCTCTTTGTATTCTCTCCCGGTCTCCTGACGGCTTGCCAGGCGGGGCTGTGATGCAGGGATTGATTAGCCACGTCTGGCCCAAGGGTGTCGCTGAGACGGCGCGGTCACCTTGAAGCCCCTCCCCTCCTCTCCGCGCCGCCCGCGCCATCGAATTGCACCGGGGCGTGTCGGCAAAATCCATGCACCCGTCCTGCCCCTGTCACCGCATCAATAAGGGCGCCGTGGCGATTATCCCTCTCCCGTGTCGTTACTGGACACGTATGTGCAGCTACACGCCTTGGATCACGCCGACGACGCGCTCTCTCACGGCGACAGGAAACGGAAGTTGCGCGCGCGCTCAGCTCTGTTCACAACATGACGACGGCGTTGAAAGCGGGTTTAGGAGAACGCCAAAATGTCTGTCGTGGCGGCGTGGAATTATTAGACGATGTGTGCTTTCTCTTCGTCAAAGTTACTGCCCTCGGCTGTGTCGCTTTTATGAAAATTATCATTCAAATGTGTTTTACGTTTGCTGTATTGACTCGTTAAGGTGCCTTTGTTTGCCACTGTAATTATTTTTTATTTTAATTATTTTTTTTTGGGGGGGGAGGGTGTTCTTTGTGGTGTGTGTGTGTGTGTGTGTGTGTATGCCTGTGCCTTTGCACCTGTGTGTGTGTGTGTGTGTGTGTGTGTGTGTGTGTGTGTGTGTGTGTGTGTGTGTGTGTGTGTACGTGTACGTGTAGGAGCTATTGCTGTCAGGGATGCCGGCGATTGACGTGCAGGACTGGAACAGGAACACAGAGTACACCAGTGGCTATGACCTTGAGGAACCAGTTATCCAGGTGGGGACACATTTCACTGTAACCCCCAACTCGGGGGTTTTACAGTAACACAACTCCAGAGAAGGGCACATTTTACTGTAACACCACCCTAGGAAATAACACTTTTCACTGTAACACCATCCCAGAGAAGGACACTTTTTACTGTAACACCACCCTAGGGAAGGACACTTTTTACTGTAACACCACCCTAGGGAATGGCCACCAGCTGCAACACCGTCATACTGATGAGGCCTTCTGGGTAGTCATTCCGTCACACTCAGCGATGCGCGGTTTCTGTGCAGCCTCTGGTGTGTGTGTGTGTGTGCGTGTGTGTGCGTGCGCGCAGCGTTCTCTCCCGGTTCAGTGGAGGTGTGTGTGTGTGTGTGTGTGTGTTGCAGTGGTTCTGGAAGGTGGTGGAGAGCCTGACCCAGGAGGAGCGGGTCCTTCTGCTGCAGTTCGTCACGGGAAGGTCAGTCAGTCAGTCCTGCACGTCCACAGGCCCCGTCAGCCGTGAGCGAGACGTGTCGGTCACTTACCCCCCCCCCCCCCCTCCTCCTCCCCCCCTCCTCCTCCCCCAGCTCCAGGGTCCCTCATGGTGGCTTCGCCTTCCTGACGGGGGGCAGCGGCCTCCAGAAGTTCACCATCGCTGCCGTGCCCTACACCTCCAACCTACTGCCTACCTCCAGCACCTGGTAGGACACACACACACACACACACACACACACACACTGTACTGTATACACATGCACGCACACACACACACATGCACACGCAAACACACACACATATACACACGCGCACACACGCAAACACACACACACTCTTTTATATCTATTAGTTTTCCAAGCATTGCTTGCATAATCTACATTGAGGTTGGCAGTTGGCAGTTCTCTCTCTCTCTCTCTCTCCCCCTGTCACTCACACATACTGTACGCACACACACGCACACACACTTTTAAATCTTTATTAGTTTTCCAAGAATTGCTCGCATCATCTACATTAACATTAGCATTTCCCTCTCTCTCTCTCTCTCTCTCTCTCTCTCCCCACATCACACACACACACACACACACACACACACACACACACACACACACACACACTCACACACGCTCTTATAGGTGAGATAACGACATGAAAAGGAGACAGGCGGACGTGCAGGAAGCACTAGGGGGCAGTGTGGTGCCTCGGGCCAGTCTGACCGCCGCTGCTATGTGGTTCTGAATGCTGTGTGGTTCTGACTGCTGTGTGGTTCTAGTTGCTGTGTGGTTCTGTCTGCTGTGTGGTTCTGGCTGCTGTGTGGTTCTGGCTGCTGTGTGGTTCTGTGCTGCTGTGTGGTTCTGACGCTCCTGTGTGGTTCTAGTTGCTGTGTGGTTCTGTCTGCTGTGTGGTTCTGACGCTGCTGTGTGGTTCTGTCTGCTGTGTGGTTCTAGTTGCTGTGTGGTTCTGACGCTGCTGTGTGGTTCTAGCTGCTGTGTGGTTCTGACGTTGCTGTGTGGTTCTGACTGATGTGTGGTTCTGACTGCTGTGTGGTTCTGTCTGCTGTGTGGTTCTGACTGCTGTGTGGTTCTGGCTGCTGTGTGGTTCTGGTTGCTGTGTGGTTCTGGCTGCTGTGTGGTTCTGTGCTGCTGTGTGGTTCTGACGCTCCTGTGTGGTTCTAGTTGCTGTGTGGTTCTGTCTGCTGTGTGGTTCTGACGCTGCTGTGTGGTTCTGTCTGCTGTGTGGTTCTAGTTGCTGTGTGGTTCTGACGCTGCTGTGTGGTTCTAGCTGCTGTGTGGTTCTGACGTTGCTGTGTGGTTCTGACTGCTGTGTGGTTCTAGCTGATGTGTGGTTCTGACTGCTGTGTGGTTCTGATGCTGCTGTGTGGTTCTGACTGCTGTGTGGTTCTGGCGCTGCTGTGTGGTTCTAGCTGCTGTGTGGTTCTGACTGCTGTGTGGTTCTGACTGCTGTGTGGTTCTGGCGCTGCTGTGTGGTTCTGACTGCTGTGTGGTTCTGACTGCTGTGTGGTTCTAGCTGCTGTGTGGTTCTAGCTGCTGATGTATGAGATGTGGGGGCAGGTGGGGAGTGTGTGGAGGCTCCTGCGTGTTAGAACGGCAGACAGGTCGTTGGTATCGCTGTAGGTCTCTCTCAGGGGAGACGCGGGGGAAAGCTCCTCTTCTTTCTTTCAGCACCTAGATATGAACCATAATAACGCGCCATCAATCGTGTTGTTGACTACAGTAAAAACCACATTGGTTTCTTTCTTTCTTTCTTTCTTTCTTTCTTTTTTTCTTTCTTTCTTTCTCTCTGTCTCTCTCTCTCTCTCTCTCTCTCTCTCTCTCTCTCCAGCATCAACATGCTGAAACTCCCAGAATACCCCAGCCAGGAAGTCCTCCGAGACCGGCTGCTGGTAGCGCTGCATTGTGGGAGCTACGGTTACACCATGGCGTGATGCCGACTTCACCTCCCCGCCGCCCCGTGCACTCCAGAGCAGGTGCGCACGCACGGACACCTCAGTACAGGGAACACAACATGCAACACTCCTCCCAAACCCCTCCCCCTCCGCCCCCCCCCCCCCCTCGGGGCGCCGACTCCACGCCTCGCTGCTCTTTAACTGCCAAAATGACGTTGCCATGGTCATCGCTACCCAACACGCCTCAGACGGTCTGGCGCGTCGCCAGATCTGTCCGACCGCTGTCAGCTGTGCTGAAAGAGTGTGTAGAAGCGTGTGTGTGTGTGTGTACATGTGTGCCTGCCTGCCCCAACGCCGTACCTCCCCCCAGGATGCATGCCGCCCGGGGACCCCCTCCATCGCGCCGTGGTCCGGTCTGTCAGTCTGTCATGTAGAGCCGTGTTTCCGTGTCCGTGGCCTTGTCGTCATGAGCAGTAGCCCCCCCCACCCCCCCGCTGTGTCCCTCCCCGCTCGCCGTACATTCAGGGTCTCCGGAGCAATACATTACCTGAGTGACAAAGGTTTGGTTGGCGGTGCCAAAAGTCAGAGCCCACTTATGTTGATAGCCTTTTTTTTTTAATGTTTACTTTTTTATTTTTATTTTTTACAATTGTATTCCACGTGAACATCATGCTCAAAATGTGTTTTTAGTCTAAAGGGACAGAATCATATCATGACATGAATGCATCAACATGTTGTAAATGTTTCTCCATGATTTAAAGGACTCTACATTGATATTATTGGGATGTAAATAGTCGTTTCTTATTCATATTATTTATCAGTATTGTTTTGAATGTATCACTTGTTTTGCATTTGTTATCAAGATGTTTATTGCTAATGTTTATTGTGAACAAAGCCTTTATAGATATTTATGCAAATGACTCCAACAATAAAGTATGTATTTTACCATAAACATAAACATATTGTGTCATGTGATTTTACGAGCGCTAGAGAGTATGGGTGTGTGTTAGGTTCTGAGGGTGTATGTTGGGTTCTGAGTGTGTGTGTTGGATTCTGAGGGTGTGTGTTGGGTTCTGAGCGTGTGTGTTGGGTTCTGAGCGTGTGTGTGTGTGCAGACGGACATATGTGGCCTCAGCATGTGCGGTGTTGGGTCACAGGCTTAGAACAGCAGGGTCTACCTGTGTTAAATGGCCCCTGACCGGCTTCCACCAATACAACATCTGCTGCTGCTCTGTTCTCTCCCTAGTCCCAGCGCATTAAACTCTCTCTCTCACACACACACCACACGCACACACGCACACACACACACACACACACAACCAGTATCCCATGGCAACGCCTTATCCTCAGTACAACCTGCTGGCCGTAGACAGAGCTTTGCTTTAAATACAAGCTGCTGGCCTCAACATGCAGAGGCTCAGGCCTGGTATGACCTGCTGTTGGGGGGTGGGGGTATCGGGGGGGCGGTGAGAGGAGTGTGCTCATAAGGATTTGTCTCGAGACGGAGTCCATTCGAGGAATGCCGTGGAAAAACGCAGCGGAACACAACTAGATGTGTTTGATCTGTGTCTGTCTGCGCTAGCCTGTCCCATCCCTCGCCACGCTCAGAATTACCTCCCTGGCAGCTCGGTCCCCGAGCGCGCACTCCATTACCGAGAGCTCGGCGCCACAGCGTTCCCCTCATCAGGTTTCTCGTTCAATTTCTGAGCTATCCGGTCATTTCCCGGCTCCGAGGCCTCTCCTCCCTTGGAAGGAGCTCTCGGTCAGGTGATACGGGAGGCGGGGGAGAATCGCGTGACCTCTGACCCCCGGGGCTGTTCATCTGCAGGGCGGGAGGGTTCGTCTGATTGCCGGGTGTCCTCAGACAGAGATAGATGCACTTCTGTGGCTCTGCCCTCCAAGCTATTACCCCCGGCATCCACACACACTGATTACATCTGCTGCTCCAGCTCTCTCTCTCTCGGGCCCTTTACACACACACACGCACGCTTGCACGCACTCACACGCGCGCGCGCACACACACAAACACACACGGGCGCACACGCTGCTACATGTGTATTTCTTTCTTGTGTTACACTCATTCTCTCTGTCTTTCTCTCTCTCTGTCTTTCTGTCCCTCTCTCACTCTTTCACTCTGTATTTTACTATCTCCCTCTCTCTCTCTTTCACTCTCCCTCTTTTTCTTTCTCTCTTTCACTGTTTCACTCTCTCAACCTCTCTCTCACTCTCTCTCTCAACCTCTCTCTCACTCTCTCTCTCTCTCTCTCTCACAACCTCTCTTTCACTCTCTATTTTACTCTCTCCGTCTTTTTCTTTCTCTCTTTCACTCTGCCCCTCCCCTCTCACTCTCTCTCTCTCCCTCTCTCTCTCCTGTACTGTACTGATGCTTTTTTGTGTGTGTGCAGGATAAGTTGTCCATCTGGATTACGCAGAGGAATATGGTGAGAGGGTCCAAGGGGATGATCTCTGCGTTAGGCTAGTGTGTGTGTGTGTGTGTGTGTGTGTGTGTGTGTGTGAGGGGGGGTGTTGTGTGCTACTGTGTTTTTTAAGAAGATCTGGTTTTAAATGATTTACTGTGTTTTGTAAGGATGTCTCAATAAAGAGCATCAAAAGTCTCCCAT
>NC_140241.1:8814974-8834974 GCF_949987555.1 Borostomias antarcticus | reverse complement strand
GTTTTTGAATGATTTTTCAAGATGCCCATCCACATCCATTGTATGACCAAAACGGTGGTAGAGCAAATATCAACTTTCTCGAAAATGCTAGCTTTGTCAACGTTTTGACCTGAATCATTGTATATGATCACAAGTAACCCTAAAACAGGGCTAAACATGCATTTTCCCTTTACTATTCCTTTAACTGCTCTGTAATGTGTGTGCCCTGTGTGTGGGCGTGCGTGCGCGTGGGTGCGTACGGTCGGTCTTTGCGAACACTTCTCCCACAACCCGCCTCCTCGCTTGTCCTGCTTCACATTCATGAATGCACGTCAGCGCCCGGCCGAGTCCCTGGGCCAGGAGGCCAAAGCCATAAACGCGTTGCCGTGTTTGAACTTCCTCCACCTCGGTTTGACACGGGCTCTGATGCTGGCGGCGTGCGAGCGCGCCTGGTGTCCGCCTCCGCCGTGCGCTGCGCGGCCTCCGCACCACGGGGGGGGGGGGGGGGGGGGCGCTCCGGGGGTCCTCCCAGCAGCCTTCAGGCCCACTGACGTTTCGGTATCGATCCAAGCGTTCCACCCCTCCATCACCTCTCCATCCGTGTGTCAGCCAATCACAGGCTGCCCGGGAACTCGGAGGACCTATAGATTTGTGTTCTTTCAGAGGTATTCATTTGTGTGTGGTTTGACTAGATTTTGCAGAATACAGTACATTGATAAAAGATGTAGCAACATATTCATCTTTGACAGGGATAAACAGGATTAAGTCCAGGACTTATTTCCATCGTGGTCCCTAGTGGCCATAAAACAACACATGATTGTTGACATAATTGAATTAAATTACAGTAACGGATATTTGTTTTGTTTTTGGGCTATTTTTTCTTTGGCCTCGCAACTGCAGTTAGCATCCATTCACCTGCAGTTAGCATCCATTCACCTGCAGTTAGCATCCATTCAGCATTGTTGTTTGGTTGATCTTGCTCTTTGTGTCGCATGTCTGATTTTTATGCTATTTTGGGTGTTTTTTTTTGTCTAATGTGACGACTAACGAGGCGACACGTCTCGTGGTCTGAAAAGACGGCTTCATCTTTAATGTACCGAGCATCTCCTGTCTTCCTGTACGGGAAGCTGGAATGGACATTTGGACATTTGGACATGAATATTCTTTTGACACACTTTTCTTATGGGAGGGAGAGAGAGAGGGAGAGAGGGAGAGAGAGGGGGAGAGGGAGGGGGAGGGAGGTAATAGTTGAAAGGGAGTGTTGAAAGGTGAGGACATAGTCGTGCATTAACATATCTAAGAAAGGGATGGAGTAATAAAGGGATGGAGTAATAAAGGGAGGGAGTAATAAAGGGATGGAGTAATAAAGGGATGGAGTGACTACGTGACTGAGAACTCATGGACCCTTGTTTTCCTGAGATAAATATTCTTACTCCTCGCGAACAGAGGGGGGCGTACAGTATTGTCTGATGCCGTCTGGCGATGGCATATTTGATACTTTGGGATTATTACAGTGGCCCAATAGATCTCCCGGTCATCTGTCGTCCTTGCCGATGGGGAAACACCGGACTGAAACGTCGCCGCCCGGTCGGTCACTGACGAGCGGGAGGCGGGAGCTCTGTGGATGACCGTGGGCCTCAAACACGGAGGTCGGTGCTCTGGTCTTGTAACACCACGGCCTTTTACTCCTCCCAGACATCATGTAACGTACACTAATAACCACTCCGTCTCCAACGGTGACAAAACCCCGCACCGCTGACTAAGAGCGTGGATATGGGCTTTTTATGTCTCGCTAATGAGTGAATTTCTCTGGCTTATCGTGTCAACTCCCTATATTAAAACCCAACGCCTTTCTCCGTCCAATCGTCGCCCATTACATTGTCGTCAGTCACCCTGAGTGGAAACTTAAAGGAAGCTGATGGGTTTTCAGGCGGTCTGGGGAGTTTTTGGCCGTCTCAGGAGTTTGTGCCGATCGTTAACCATGTGAAGTGATTATGCGGCAAATGGCCCTTTTGTTATCTTGGGGAGGCAGTCAGTTGTAAATAGCTCTGAAGTTATCTAGGCAGCGCAGTCCGTGGGAGAGGAGTAATTGGATAATTAATTTAGTCTCGGGACAGGTCAAACGGATTTTCCTCATCCGCCGCTCGGCAGCTCGCAAGGTCTCCTGGACACGTGATAGATGTGTGCCACGGCTGGTTAATTAAAGGCCTCATCTGACCCCGCCCCTCCAGACTCTACTAGTTTCTAACTACGCGCACGTGTCCGCCGCGCGTCTCCTGCGTCCCCTTGGCTGCGGTTGACCGCGCAGGTCGTTGGGAAATTATAGCGTTACGCGTGAACGGTGAGTATATCGCGGGCCCGATGCAGTCTGGGTAATGACTGGGGTCCGGGTCCGCCGACAGGTGAGACAGAAAGCGGATCAGCCGATCGTCACCTCGGCGTGAACTTAACTGTAAACAGGTGCTCCGGAGCTCGTGAGCGCGGCCTATGCTACGCGCTCGCCGCTGAATCTTAATAGGTCTTCTTACTGTAGCAACAGAGACGGGAAGTTAGAATGGGTTTCCCCTGGATCCACGGTGTCATTTCTAAGGAGGCATCATTAAAGTGATTATTCGGATCAGTCTTCTATAGGATCCCCGGGGAGAGAGAGGGCTTTTAATCACTACTCGCTCTCACGTCAATCCCTGATTGACATCTCAACCTCATCTCACCGGAAATCGGTCAACTACGGCAAGCCGTTAGGACCGTGTGCTGACGGAGTGCTTGGGGGTACTTGTTGTCTTGTTGTGCAGGTGGGTCATTGTCTCAACGCCTTGTAATTGCTCCTGCATCTGCGGTAGCAGCCTCTTAGGGAGAACCTTGATCTTTTATCTCAGATGAACAGCGCTCTACTCCTGCAGCACCTCCTCTCTTTGACTTTGTGCAGAGAGAGAGAGAGAGAGAGAGAGAGAGGGAGAGGGAGAGGGAGGGAGACAGTGCAGGAAGACAGAGGCTCGATTATCTAGGATTGTTTCTCATGGCACTTGACAGCGGCTCAACAGATCTTGGTACACCATAACATCTCTTGGAGAACCCTCTCTTGCATCTCCTGTGAGGGTTCTTCAGTGACACACACACACACGCACACGCACACACACACACACACACACACACACACACACACACACACACACACGCACGGCATGCCCTTAGCATAAGGGTCTGTGGGTGCTGCCCTGTATCAGGGGTAAAATGACTCCAGGCTTTTAGTCTTTTGTGTTGATCTGACATAAAAACAGGGCAGGTGAAGCACGGCTCCAGGGCACCGACAGGAGTGGCTTTTAATCTCCATTAGGGCTGCATGATGCCCCCTGTCAGGGCTGATTTGATTTGACGTGCCGTCCGTTCAAGACCCCCAGACCCCCGCCGCGCTCTCGGGCCAGTGCCCCAGCGGGGGGGGGAAGTGGGGCCCTGACACGGCTCCACAGCTCCCTCCAACCCTTCAGCCTCCAATCACCACCACCACCTCCTCCACCACCACCACCACCATATGCCTAATATAAATCACCTCACCCACCTAATGGCTTTCTGTTGCCCGGGCTGGTGGGGAGTCAGGAGGGGGGGGGGTGCGTTCGTGCAGCGAAGACTTGCTCGATTTTGAACAAGGCTTGAAAAGTGTCGAGGCGTGAAAAAAAAAAAGTCGTTTAATGGTGTTTGTGTGTTGACTTGTTTTTTATTTTTTATTTTTTTAAAGTGGCTAGTGTGTTGTATGTTGCAGGTGCCCAGTGTGTGTGTGTGTTGCGGGATACACAAGGCCCAGCAGCGCCGGGGCAGGGGATGTGGTGGAGCTATGAGGTCCGAGGGTTGAAGGGATCAGGCGCGTGTTCAGGATGCAGCCCTGTCGTCTGTGACGTCTAGTCTGAGATTCGGTGAGGCTACGAGTCGTTACTACACACCATGGAGCATTTATTCCACTTGTTAACAATCAAAACAGAGATTAGATACACCGAGAGAGACAGAGGAAAACAGAGAGAGAGAGAAAAAGAGGGAGAGTGAGAGAGAGAAAGAGAAAGAGAGAGAGGGAGAGAGAGAGAGAGAGAGATGACAGGCCCTGGTCCTTGAGAGTGAAACAGAACGACTTGTACATCTGAGGAAGTAATTCCCCGGTAAACAGACAAGGACAGTGAATAAATAACTCCATGTTACAGTATCTCCCGCCAACTGAATACAGAGAGAAGACAGGAGAGACAGTGTATGTGGGAGGGAGAGAGAGTGAGTCAGAGAGAGGAGAGTGTGTGTGTGTGTCTGTGTGTTAACATAATTGCAAAATTGGTCAAATCTGGAGAGCTGCTAATTATTGATGTCACATCATGCAAACAATGTGAAAATCACACTACAATTTTCTTTATTTCGATTTGACAAACTTTGCTCTTGAGTCGTCCATGAACCCGACAGTACTGTTCTCTCTCTCTGTCATCTCACTCACTCATCTCCTCTTTAGTGGATTTTTATTTCCATCCTTTGATTTAAGCTTTTTAAAAATGTTTTATCTTCCATCTTATTTTCCATGCTTTTATGTTCATTTTATGTCTTTTTTTATGCGAAACACTTTCCCTGTTGTAAAGCACTTTGAGCGCCGTTTCTTGTATGAAAGCTACACAAATAAAGTTTTACTCACTGACTGTGGACAGGGGATGAGGTCCCTAGTGTTTCCACAGCCCTGATATGACCCTCTCTGTACCACTGAGCGCCGTGTTCAGCCGAGCAGATAAACGATCCTAAGACAAATCTCAACGCGCCTCCCTTCCTTCCATCATCATCCCCCCTCACACCCTCACTGTCACCTCAACCCCCCCCATGCACCCCGCCCCCCTCCCCCCGCATCACCTGAAACGCCATTATCTTTATGACTAGACACCACTGGAGGTCACATTCACAAGGAGGGTAAAAATCCCACTTTTATCTCTCTACCCCCCCCCCCCACCCCTCTCCTTCTTTCTCTCTCTCAATATTCCCTCCCTCCCTCTCTCTCTCTCTCTCTCTCTCTCTCTCTGTCTGTCTCCCTCTCTTTGTATGGCCCCGTGTTCCGGGTGATTCCGCCGCGGCTCGGACATACATACACATGAGCTGTGGGCGGGGCTTAATTCAGCGCCGCCGTCAGGCAGAGCGATTGGCTGGGCGGCGGCCCGGTCGCCGTGGACGCGGCGGTCGTCGTGGAGCCAGACATATATGTGCAAATGCAACGTGTTTGCCAGTGTGAATCCCCGTGGTGATTTTATTCATGGCAAATCGAATCCTCCTGACGGCCTGCCGCCAGTAGCTCCTGAGTTATTCATAGCCCCGTTAGAAGGCGCCGCACTATCAAAAGACTGTTCATAACTCTCACAAACATCAAATGGCTGCCTTCATCCTGCGCTGTCTCCCTCCCTCTCTCTCTCCCTCTCTCTCTCTCTCTCTCTCTCTCTCTCTCTCTCTCTCTCTTTCTCTCCCTCCCTCCCTCCCATCTCTGCTCGCTGCAGTTCTGTGGAGCTTTGGCGGCGATGGTCGATAAATGACCTCATGGAGCAATTAATGTGAATAGTTTAACCTTTCATTTCAACTTCCAAGAGAAATCATTGTGACTTCATAACCTAGGTCATCAATACGCATCAACTCATGGGCCTTTTCCAGAAAGGTTAATAAGTATAACCTCCCCCACACACCCCCCCACCTCCCCCACCTCTCTCCCCAGCTTTGACCATGAGCCGCCCCCCCTGCCCCCCCCGGCCCCCGCCCCCACCCCTCTTGCCCCCCACCTCCCTGCACATCTCATCCTGTTTTCATCAAGCGCATGTCTTTATATGTCCAGTTCTGCTCTCGCCGAGTGATCGATCGCGCGAACGGCTTGGTTTCTTCCGCCGACCGATCAGATCCATTTCTTTAATTAGGAGGATGTGGAGACTGACGGCCTCCTCATCCTCCTCCTCCTCCTCCTCCTTTGCCGAGCGCACCCCTGAACTGGTGTGCCCCCCCGGGGCGCCCCTAGGGAGGTCAGACAGGTGCTCCTCAAACATACGATGGTCTGAGGTTAGTCCTGGTGTGCTGCTGTGCTCTACAGCCAATATGGAATGTGAAAATAAACAACATGGGTTGTATATACAGTTTTTATCTGCCAATGTGCAATGACTTTTCTGCCTCTGCACCTGCAGTTTTCAAATAAATGCGGCTAAAGTTTAATTGTTAAGCATTTTAATTACCTCCGTTAACAACTCAGTTAACAAGAAGCAGCACAGATTAAATCATTTCAACACAGTTAAGAGACAGCAGCACAGATCCAATCATTTCCAACACACCCTCTACTGACATACAGTCACATGATCAGGAAGTACAGTAAAAGACAACAGAGCCGCAACAGAACAAGATGGTGGGCAGTCTGGGAAGGAGGTTATGTTGTGCGATGCCAGTTCCCTGTGTGGGGGGCGCCAGAGACACCGGATTTGGACTCGGGGGTGCGACCGCACGCGGCCTCCCATTCACCTCCATTGATCTGGACTTGTTTAATCACGGCATGGTGGCGAAGATCAGCTGCTTTGAATTAGCTAGTTATGCTGATACTGTAGCTAGCTGGATTACTACTGTCGGCCTTGTCATATCTAGCTAGCTAGCGGAGATAACATCACAGAGCAGAGCTCAAGAGCACCCATTCAAAGCCAGCTGCTCATGAACTGCAATGGTGTAGCAACCACCAGTATATTTTGGACATTTGTCGCCTCTAAAGTATCAGCACCCTAA
This sequence comes from Borostomias antarcticus, assembly GCF_949987555.1. Taxonomy (NCBI): domain Eukaryota; kingdom Metazoa; phylum Chordata; class Actinopteri; order Stomiiformes; family Stomiidae; genus Borostomias; species Borostomias antarcticus. Next base: position 8,828,245 of record NC_140241.1, on the reverse strand, counting down.
CCCCTCTGTACATGCTGGACGATGTGCATCCTCGGGCGGAGGTCTGCGCTCGCCGAGCTCCCTGTCCGGTTCATCATAAACTCCTACTCATGCAGTGACGCAAGACCTTGATCAGAATCCGTCTGCTGTGTTTTTACAAGACTTAAACTAAATGTCACGAAATACACAGTGGCCATTCAATCAACTTCAGTCCCGGTGCAGTCGGCTCAACGAGGCCTATCGACCGGGCTACTGGAAGAGTGGGTGGTGACGTTGGAGGAAGAGGGCATATGTGTTGGAGGCAAACGAGTCGGTTATTTTCCTAATAATGATGCATTTCGCAGAAATAGGTCCATATGCTTGGCCGGGGTAATTTATGATTTGTGCAGAGTGAACGGGTAGCACACTGGTGGTGTGTGTGTGTGTGTGATTGTGTGTGTGTGTGGGGGGGGGGGGTTAGCTAATCATTATTCATCTTTCTGTGGCTTCTCTCAAACTCGTCCCCACAGATTGCATTCACAGGCACCGCCTGCTTCATTCTGCTGAGCTTTCAACCTAAGTGGAGCAAAGCAGAGAGATTAATCCTGTGAAAACAAAGATTTGGGGAGGGGGGGGGGGATTAAGTGACAAGACGCAATTTTCCACCCCGCTGGCCTGATACGGGGCGGGGGAGACGGGGGCAGATGGACGGACGGGAGAGGCGGGGTTGGGGGGGTCTGGTATGGAGGGGGAGGGAGGGGGGGCGTGTCTGGCAGGATAGCAGAACGATTACTCCAGCTCCCTGGTGGTACGGGGAGGGGGGGGGGGGGGGGGGGTGTTAAACCTTACATACGAACGCTCGCCAGGCACCATCTGATGACTCACAGGCGCTCGGCGACCCGCAGACCCGGGCGCAGCTGTGGACGCGGGGAGACAACGCGGGCGCCGTGGAAACCTCAGTGAAGACGCCGCGGGTCGCCTCAAGCCTGGCGTCTCTCCGCAGGCCGGCGCTCGGCAGAACGCGGGACCAAGCGCACGCCGGCACGCTGCTGCCGCTCCAGCACATCAGAACCAGAACCAGAATGTTTTTCCCAACATACTAAGAATTTGCTTTCGGGCACGGTGCATATCAGCCCAGTGGCCTTGTGGTTAGAGTGTCCGCCCTGAGAGTGGGAGGTTGGGGGTTCGATTCCCGGCCGTGTCATATCAAAGACTATAAAAAATTATACCCAGTGCGTCCCTGCTTGGCACTCAGCATCAAGATTTGATTGGTCCCTGTGACATACTAGCGTCATGTCCGGGGGTGTACTTGTACATCAAGCTGCCTCACGCTAAGGAATCAGGAGATAGGCTCCTCCCCTATGGGCCACTAAGCTCCAGAACCATTGGTTCTCAAGGCGACTTACTTTTACATGGCACATAACATGGAGACAACATTGGTGCAGGGACGAGACTGGACAGTGCAAAGACAGGACAAAAGAGCGAGTACAAAATGCGAATGCAAAATAAGATTAAACCAAAAAAATAAACCAATGTACATAATGTAGTGCGGTCAGAGTATTTCCATAACTACATGCACATGTAGCTGAGTCTCAGTATGGAACGGTGCCCGTCTCCTGCCCCTCCAGCAGATACAGTATCATGCATGTATTCATGGGGAGGTCCCAGCCCCAAGGGTGGACACAGACAGGCTTTTAGAGTGGGACATCTCTGGAGGATACTGACATGGCCATGGTGGGAAATGCTTCTGTAACCCCTCATGACAAATTTAAATGGGCTGATTTATACAGGCTCTCTGGGAAGGTCTGAAATATTAAATAGAATTGGATTGGTATATATCCTGGATTGGTATATATCCTGGACTGGTATATACCCTGGACTGGTATATAACCTGGACTGGTACTGTATATATCCTGGACTGGTATATATCCTGGGATGCCTGATCACTTAAGGAGAGGGCTGGGGGGGGGGGGGGGGTCATCAGGATGTTGGTGTGTGTGTGTGTGTGTGTGAGAGAGAGAGAGAGAGAGAGAGAGTTGTGTGGGGTGTGTGTGTGTGTGAGTTGTGTGTGGTGTGTGTCGGATGGGGGGGATTGTGTGTGTGTGTGTATTTGTGTGTGTGTGAGTTGTGTGTGGTGTGTATCGGATGCGGGGTTTGTGTGTGTGTGTGTGTTTATGTGTGTGGGTTGTGTCTAGTGTGTGTCGGATGGAGGGGACTGTGTGTGTGTGTGTGTGTGTGTGTGTGTGTGTGTGTGTGTGTCGGATGGGGGGTTTGTGTGTGTGTGTGTTTATGTGTGTGGGTTGTGTGTAGTGTGTGTCGGATGGGGGGGACTGTGTGTGTGTGTGTGTGAGTTGTGTGTGGTCTGTGTCGGATGGGGGGTTTGTGTGTGTGTGTGGTGTATGTTGGGGGGAACATGAAGATGTGCAGTGTGTCATACCTTTTCCCTGGAACTTAAAGCTCTATCCACCTGAGCATGGATGGATGAACACCTCATCCTCTCCTCATCCAACCACGGAAAACTCAACCACATGGTGTGTATGCGTAGCTCCGTCTCTGGACGGGTCGATGTGATTCACCCAGGACCTGAACCTGAGCATCTTGTTACCAGCTGGGGTTCCACTCTGGTGACATGTAATCCCTTCACAACACCACGCTCCTCGTTCCTGACTGGCCCCACATTCTGACCGGACCAAGGGGCATTCTGGGACGCTACGCTGCTACAGCAGACGCCGTGTGTCTGCACTGATTCTGTCTGTGTGTGTGTGTGTGTTTATGTGTGCGTATGGTGTGCCTGTGTGTGTGTGTGTGTGAGAGAGAGAGAGATAGAGCGAAGGAGAGAAAGTGTGTGTGTGTGTGTGAGTGTGTAAGAGAGAGAGAGAGAGAGAGAGTGTGTGTGCGTGTGCGTGTGTTTGTGTGTGTGTGCGTGTGTGTGTGTGTGAGAGAGAGAGATAGAGCGAGGGAGAGAAAGTGTGTGTTTGTGTGTGTGTGTGTGTGTGTGTGTGTGTGTGAGAGTGTGTGTAAGAGAGAGAGAGAAAGTGTGTGTGTGTTTGTGTGTGCATGTGTGTGTGTGAGAGAGAGAGAGATAGAGCGAGGGAGATATAGAGTGTGTGTGTGTATGTGTGTGTGTGTGTGTGTGTGTCTGTGTGTGAGTGTGTGAGAGAAAGCAAACCCTGCCCTGCTGCTGGTCAGGTGCCGACTGGACCGCTCCATCTTAGAGCGGATGTCCACAATGAGACCCCGCCTCTGTTAAATAAGCACAGAGCTGTTACAGGCAGGATCTCGGCCTGTGACCGTGCCTTCTTGTTGAGATAACCTTTGACCTCAAGCCTAAGGGTGGAGGAACACCTTATGTCCGGCGGGGGGGGCAGGGTCTGTGGCGTCCGGCGCGGGCGAGGACTGTTTCCTGGATGGAATCAGTAGAGCATTCCGTGCCTCTCCTGCCGACATCATTTGCCCTTTTCTCCTCCGAGTGAGTTTTTCTGTCCCTTTGAAATTGAACAAAGCGGGACAGAACTGGACACCGTGATCTCTTAGGGGCGAGGAAAGAGGCATGTTAACACATGCACCAATTACTCTAATCTCTCCATCTCTCTCTCTCTCTCCCTCTTTCTCCCTCTCTCTCCCTCTCTCTCTATCTCTCTCTCCCCCTCTCTCTGTCCCTCTCCCCCCTCTCTCTTTCTCCCTCTCTCTCTCTCCCTCCCTCTCTCTCTCCCTCCCTCTGTCCCTCCCTCTCTCTCCCCCTCTCTCTCCCTCTCTCTGTCCCTCTCCCCCCCCTCTCTTTCTCCCTCTCTCTCTCTCTCTCTCTCCCTCCCTCTCTCTCTCTCTCTCTCTCTCTCCCTCTCTCTCCTCTCTTCTTTTCATCCTGTCATCTAAAGAGTGAGATGTGGCCAGGCCTACGGAACAGACAGGGAGATTGGTCCCTGGGAGGCCCTCCTGGCCTCGTTACTGACTCCTTCCATGCCGGCGCCAGCACACACACACACACACACACACACACACACACACACACACACACACACACACACACACACACACACACACACACACCCCTGAACAAAATTACCAGATTTATGGCATGCTTCAAGAGTTGTTGCCAGATTGGTTGTAAGTTTTTTCCCATTACCGAGTGGTTAATGTCTCCCCCTGCTACCACCGTGCCCAGGAATCCGCCAGCAGAGAATTCAGCCAAGGTGATGACTGGATATGGCCGCTTGTAAGCCTAACAAACAATAAACAAACAAACAAGGCAGGCTAAAGAAAGGCCAGGACGGACCGCTGTGAACTTCTGACGATGGCTACAGTGTGTTCTGAAGAGCAGGGTGTGTTTTTACACTTTTACACTTTTACACACACACACACACACACACACACACACACACACACACACACACACACACACACACACACACACACACACACTCGTATGCTCCTGATCTCACCCTCCTGATCTCACCCTCCTGATATCACCCTCCTGATCTCACCCTCCTGATCTCACCCTCCTGATCTCAACCTCCTGATATCACCCTCCTGATCTCACCCTCCTGATATCACCCTCCTGATCTCACCCTCCTGATCTCAACCTCCTGATCTCACCCTCCTGATATCACTCTACTGATATCACCAACCTGATCTCACCCTCCTGACATCACCAACCTGATCTCACCATCCTGATCTCACCCTCCTGATCTCACCCTCCTGATCTCAACCTCCTGATATCAAGCTCCTGATCTCTCCCTCCTGATCTCTCCCTCCTGATCTCACCCTCCTGATCTCACCATCCTGATCTCACCCTCCTGATATCACCCTCCTGATCTCACCCTCCTGATCTCTCCCTCCTGATCTCACCATCCTGATCTCACCCTTCTGATCTCATCCTCCTGATATCACCCTCCTGATCTCTCCCTCCTGATATCACCCTCCTGATATCACCCTCCTGATCTCTCCCTCCTGATCTCTCCCTCCTGATCTCACCCTCCTGATCTCACCATTCTGATCTCACCCTCCTGATCTCACCCTCCTGATCTCACCCTCCTGATCTCTCCCTCCTGATCTCTCCCTCCTGATCTCACCCTCCTGATATCACCCTCCTGATATCACCAACCTAATCTCACCCTCCTGACATCACCAACCTGATCTCACCCTCCTGATCTCACCCTCCTGATATCACCCTCCTGATATCACCCTCCTGATCTCACCCTCCTGATCTCACCCTCCTGATCTCACCCTCCTGATCTCACCCTCCCGATATCACCATCCTGATCTCACCCTCCTGATCTCATCCTCCTGATATTACCCTCCTGATCTCACTAGCCTGATTTCACCCTCCTGATCTCTCCATCCTGATCTCACCCTCCTGATATCACCCTCCTGATCTCTCCCTCCTGATCTCACCTTCCTGATCTCTCTGTCCTGATCTCACCAGCCTACATCACGTTTCCCTCCGCAGATCAGTCCGGTCTTCCCTCTACTGTATCTCCAGCGGTCTCAGTGGGCCGTAGAACTCGCGTTGACGCACTAACTTCAGCCAGTCTCACCAGTCAGAAGAACAGCGACAATGTCTTTTCCTCAGAGAAACTCTGTGCATACTCTTGTTTAATTGTTATTATTTAGTCTATTTCTGCAATAACTGCACTTATGACTGTTTATTCTACTACTGTAGCGTTAACGTTACCGCTCCTTGCTTCAGGTTTTGCCACGGGAACCAATCAGGGGCTACGTTCTACTGGCTGGCAGACCAGTAGTCAGAACACAATCCCTGATTGGCCCGGTCAAAATGTAATCGGGAGAGAAACCGTTCGAGATAGGGGGAAGTCCAGATCTGCGGAGGGAAACAAAATGTGAGCTTGCTAGATCGGGACGGTCTTGCGAGGCTTTTGAAGAACACAGGATGGGACGTCCTTACTGGACTCCTCGTAGGAGGGGATGACTCCTCAAGTACACTGGTAGATACAAATCTATGTCAAAAGAAATAGACCAGAAAGATAATCATCCAGAAATAACAGAAACCCACGAGCCTGTCCGTGGTTGGTTCTGTATGTACGGTATTTGTCTAGTGGCCATTTCAAGAGGGATTTGAGTTCCTTTTTTTAGCGCCTGCTGCTCCCCATCAGATTGGAGAGTGTATCCCCTTGACTCTCTAAAGGTTAGTACCGCCATGAAAGATAAACGCATCACTGAACTGCATTGCATTTGGAGAGTCTGAAGCATGACAGTTTTTATGCCGGGTACATTTGTGGATGTATGACCTACAGGCTTGTGTGTGTGTGCACTCGTGCATGTGTGTAGGTGTGTTAGAGTGTGTGAGTGAGGGAGAGACAGAGAGAGATATAGTGTGTGTGTGTGCGCATGCGTGCGTATGTGTAGGGTGCATGTGTGTAGGTGTATTAGAGTGTGTGAGTGTGTGTGTGTGTGTGTGTGTGAGAGGGAGAGACAGAGAGAGATAGAGTGTGTGCGTGTTCACACGTGTGCGTGTAGGTGTGTAAGAGTGTGTGAGAGAGAGAGAGACAGTGTGTGTGAGAGAGCGAGCACTCCCCCATTAAGCAAACTGAGTGAGAGTACTCTCCTGACCTCATCAAATATTCAGTAGGAGTGACAATGGAGAAGTGGCGTTCCTTTAGGAGGTCTCCTGACTGACTGACTGACTGACTGACTATGACTGTCTGACTGTCTGACTGACTGACTATGACTGACTGACTGACTGACTGACTGAGTGTGTTGGTTCAGTGAGCTACAGGTCCTTCGCACTATAATATCTCGTCTGACTGATCTACACCTCTTTGACGAGAGTCACACAAACAGACGAGCGGAGAGTGACCCCTCAACTCCACTGACTCCGGTTCTGGTCCGGTTACCGTACGGCAGCCGCAGTTGGCCGCGGCCATTCTAGATAATGAAGAGAAATAGACAGCAGGTAGTAAGAGACAGCAGGTAGAAAGAGACAGCAGGTAGAAAGAGAATTCAGCCGGTCTGTTTTTGACTGTTTTGAGAATATCAAACAAAACGCTCGCTCCTGAAACGCAACCGGTGTGTATTGAAGCTGCGTGGACGCGGGAACCAAACCCGATCGCGGTCGGAACGCCCCACAAACGGAGCGGGATTGAAGGGTGTCAGGCACGCCCGCCGCCCGGGGCAGGAGGGGGGAAGAGCGACGACAAACATATCAACGCTTCCCCTGCAAGGTGAGAACAACGAGTCTTAATTACAGCACCAAGTCAAGTTGTTATTAGGAGGACGCTGGATAATTATTATGGCCCCTGACAGAGATGATGGAGTCGGGGGGGGGTTCTTCTGATTACGGCAGCTGTCGGAACACCTCCCGTCCTGAGGGGGGGGCGCTAATGACATGACCCCTCCACTCCAGGGGGAGGCTGGGTAGCGAGGGGGTGGGAGGGGAACAGGGGGGTCAAACGGCCAGTCCTTGGGACACTTCTAATGACCGTCTGATTCGGAACTATAGTTTTGAACGACGGGTTGGCTCCAATTAAATGTCATTATCTGTTTTTTTCTACATTTTTTATCATTCATCTACAGTATGACAGACAGTTTTGACGAACTCGGACAACTTTGATTACAATTCCTCAACTTCGGTATCTCGTGGGTATCGAGTCCTCCTGGGATGCACCTGGTATTTCGCATAACTCGCCTGATGGAGACTCACATCAAAGAGCTCAGACCCCCTGCACCTGCCTGGATCCTCTCAGTTCTACTGTATTGATCTGCTTTAATTGAAGCAGAGGCAGGTTTTTTTTTTAATTTCGGAGTCCAGTGGCGTACAAAAAGTTCTAAGCCGTGGACATGGCTGGTGAATTATTTAATCCTGTTGACTGTCCCGGTTCAGCGGCTTCTACGCCTCAGATGATGCACTCCTGAGGCCGCGGGCCAGGTCTGGAGTCCCGACTGTAAACAAGGTCAGATTAACCTGGGCCCCACGGTCAAAACGCTCGCTGGGCCGGTCGCGGTGTAGCCCGCCGCTCTCACGGCCAACCTCACGGCCTGGCCCTGGCACTTCAACGAGGTGAAGCCATGGGCGTATGCCGTACGGTATAAAATGTACAGTTGGATGTTAATTATCGGACACACTGGAACAGTCGATGTCTTGTAGCAGTGGAACACATTGTTCATTCTCCTCTATTAACTTCTAATCTAGTGCTCTCGGCTGTCATGTCACTCTCACAAATATTTATAAGCAGGCTGTTCGTGTCTCCCAGACCTGAGGTGGGGTGATGTGAGGGTAATGGATTCGGCTCCTCTTAAAGCAATACATAGCTTTTTCTCCGGTTTTCTCTGAACTGCGCCCCCACAGGCTCTGCGAGTAAGTGCACTGTCGTACTGTCGTAACGTTATCAGATTGTCTTCCTCCGTGATGTTTCGCTTCGGTTTTCTCACCTCCGCCATGATATCATTGAGCTAAAAAACGCATGATATCCATAGATGCCAGAATAGTTAGCTACTACTGTGTTGTTTAAGCACAACGTTGCGCATGCGCACTTTGACTGAATGCTGCGTCCCGGGGGCGCGAGTTTTAAAAGGTAATAAATGTCAATGTATTATCTTTCTGAGTAGACTGTTTGGACGATTCATCTTACTTTTAGTAAATCTAATTGGAGAATTAGCACCAGACATGTTTGTAAAGGTCCAAATATCGCGATGTATTGCTTTAATATGTTTAGGAAGTTAAAAAACAACAAGAAGAGCGTTTGAACATGTCAGTGAGGCTCGTTATCTGTGTGGTGGAGGTTGTGTGGAGTGGCAGCAGAAGCACCACAGGCAGGCTGGTTATCACACGACGTAATTCCGACATCTTTACAGATCTGTCATCATCGTACGCATCACCGGGCAGATGTTATAGGTCAGCGCGTCCCGATGCGGCGTGGCTAGCCCAAACCCCTAGAAAGGTCGTTTGATGATCAACTTCTCGGTGACCTTTTCGCTAAGACCCACTCGATATGAACACCTCTCAATCCGCCGCAGGGTCTTTCTCCACCCGGAGGGCGAGGTAAACGAGTCCGATCGTTCTCCGCGCGCGGGAACGTGAACGCGCTCGCGCTGCGCGTCGCCCTTCCGCGGTTTTCCTTCTCCGGCGCGTGGGAACACCCACAGGGCCGCGGTGGCGCTCATCAGGTGGGTTAACCGGCCGTGGCAGGGGTGTGTGTGTGTGTGGACCAGTGTGTGAGCTGGGTGAATAAAACAGGGTGAGGTGGGGGTGTGGGGGTAATAAGCTGGGCTGTTGGCCATCTGGGTTGGCCTCTTAAGTTCTGTAGCCTGCTCAGACCTGCCCTGCTCTGCTTCGTGTGTGTGTGTGTGTGTGTGAGAGGTTTGGATATGGGATGGGTTTTTCACTGCATCCGTCTCTCTTTCCCTCTCTCTCCCTCTCTCTCTCTCTCTCTCTCTCTCTCTCTCTCTCCTCCCTCTGTCATCAGCGAGCTGAACTCCGGGGTCCCAGGGTACCCCTGTGTAGAGACGTTAAAGAAACATATTCTTTTTTTCTACTGCCCCCCAGTGTCTGATGTGCCCTGGGTGCGTAGGGTGCAAATTACAGCCATTACCGCCAGCGCCGAAAATAAGGCCTGAATGCCTGAGAGGGCTCTCCTTTCCCAGGCACCCCCCACCCCCCCCCCCCCCCTTCACTCTCCCATCAGCGCCCGACGCTGTAATATGAAACAGTAACTGAATTCCAAATGAATCTTGAGCCGTAACGGAATGAAATGGATGTGTTGAATGCTAAGCTCTGCATTAAAGCATGACGATAATGGCCTGGTGTTTTACGAGCCCAGTCGCCTCCGCGCTCCCCCCAGCGCGCTCCCTCAATCTTACCTTCGCCCGGGGCCAAAATAAATCCCGTCTGCTGTAAGCTCTATGGTAATACAACTGCTTTTTAAAGTATTGATCATTTTTCTAAATGTCAGTCATTGCCGTGGCCCCTCGCGTCGGCGTTAGCGACTTTGATTCTGCCGGAGACTGACGGGCAACAGCTTTACTGCCCCGGTGTGAGCGCACACACACACACACACACACACACACACACACACACACACACACAAACACACACACACACACACAAACACACACACGCAAACACACACATACAAACACACGCACACGCACACACACACACACACACACACACACACACACAAACACACACACACAAACACACGCACACGCACACACTCACACAAACAAACACACACACACAAACACACGCACACGCACACACACACACACACACACACAAACACAAACACACACACAAACACACACACACACACACACAAACAAACACACACACACAAACACACGCACACGCACACACTCACACACAAACACACACACACACACACGTGTGTCTACAAGGTTGCTGCCCTTCGTACCAGCTGGCGTGTTTCAGGGCGCTCCTGTACTCAATCCTCAATCACTCCCTGACGAGGCCCCGGAGTCACAGCCAGGATGAACGAGCAGACATTGCCAGTGGGCCGCGCTGCAGCGCTCACTCCATGCCTGGTTTGTGCATTAGGATGCTGTGTGTTTTGTTATCTAAATCTAGCGCTTGGCTATGTTTGAGCTACAGTATAGCTCCCTTTGTGACTTATGGTTACATATTTGAGCTGATTTTTATTGTTTGCTTTTTATTAGTTTAATTTTTGTTTTGTAAATTGTTTAGGTTAAATTCAAATCTTGGTTGTTCCTTTTTTCTCCTGGTTCCCTGTTTCGCCCGGTTCACTTGTTTTCATACTGTTAGCCTACATACACACACACACACACACACACACACACACACACACACACACTGCTCCTCTTGCATTGCATGTAGTACTCCAAAAAGTAAATTTATTAAAATAGTAGTAGTAAAATTAAATAAAATGTTGTTGTTCTTTATACAACCTGTACAAATAATTTTGTTTTGTTCTGTGTGTGTGTGCGTGTGTGTCTGTCTGTATGTGTGTGTGTGTGTGTACAGTATGTACATGTATGTGTGTGCGTGTGTGTGTGTGTGTGCAGGACTGGGGAACATTCCAGAATGCTGCATGAATTCATGCAAAACACTCAAACATTATTTCCACCAACTCAACTGTGATGGACGGATGGAGATGGAGGATCTAGTCGATCTCTGAATAAACATTCCTGAGGCCAGTGCACATTTAGATCATTTTAATTGTTTGCTTACAGGTATGTCTAAACTCCAGAACTGGAACCAAAGAAATACAAGGTGTTGTCCACAGATACAAACAGATATACTCAAACCCCAAAGTCACATGATCATCAGTCCCTCCCAGCCATTCCTTATCTATTATATTTCTGGCCCCTCCTCTCAGAAAGGGGGTTCTCTCCTCTTCCCCAGAAAGACACATTCCACAGAATCACCCCTTTTGACCGTACATGGCTCTGTCTTTCTCTCCTACACGGTGAAAAGAAAAAGAAAGAGAGAGAAAAAGATAAATGGAGAGGGAGAGAGCTAACAGAAAGCAGAAAGAGAGAGAGAGAGAGAGAGAGAGAGAGAGAGGACAGAACGATTCTCGACTGGACGCATCTCTCTTGGCTGAGTGTATGTGAGGACATAAACCAACCAGCGCACGCACACACACATACGCACACACACACACACACACACACACACACACACACACGCACACGCACACGCACACGCACACACACTGAATTTTCAGTAAACATCATTATTCTCCCCATCGCTTTAATCTCAGGAACATCCCGCACAGATGAGCTGCTGACAGCCCATCCGCCGTCAATATCAGGGGCCGCTTTCACCAAGGAAAGAAGCATCCATGTTGTTTCACACAAACCCACAGTGTGTGTAAATGTACAATGTTATCCGAGTCTCATGTTTTTGTGTGGATGCTCGCTAGGTGCCAGGCAGGTGATTCCTGAAGCAGTTTGGGGTGTGATTAGGACGACCGAATAACATTCCGCAGGCGCCGCAAAATAAATAAATCAATGACTCTGAGGTTTTACAAGCGCCGCCCCCGCGGCGCGGATTGACGTTCTGCCGACGGCAAACGACCCGATGTTTGGCGATCGACGGAGTCCCCCCCCACGGGATACAGAATCACAGTCATTTACAGACGCGTTGATGGTGTTTCTGTCGCTAGCAGGCAGCCTCGCGGGCAGCTCCACGGGGAAGGGGGGGTGGGGTGGGGTGGGGGGGGGTGTTCAGCTCCCGGGACCAACAAGCAGGGGAGATATGTGTTCTCTACATTACCCAGAGAGCTGTGAGAGAGAACGAACACGACTCTACTCTCTGCTGTGAACAAGCTATTCCACTGCGCCCCTAAACAGTGTTTTTGGCAGAGCCGCCGTAACCTGCCTCCGTCTCTTCCGCCTGCGTCGCCTCTTCAGAGAGAAGCCCCCCCCACCCGGGTGAATGCGCTGATGCATTATCACTTCATTAGAGTTGCATCAGGGTGATAAATGAACTGTTCTCTTTTTACCCCCCGAGCCACCGTCCCACCCCTCCAGTGAGGAAGATCGCTGGGGGGGGGGGGGGGGGGATTAAGGGGTGGATAGTCAGAGTCTCGGTGTGGAGGGGGAGGCGGAGGGGGAGGGGGAGGGGGGGTGTCGGTGTATAACGAGGGACGCTTCACACAGGCGTTTTTATTTCAGATTTTCACCTGGACGCCGTGCGTGTGGTCTGGCCCCCTGTGTGGGCGCCAGCCGCCAGCCGCCCCCCTCCCCCTCTGCCCCCTTGCCACCCCCCCCCCCCCCCCTCCCCCTTCCCCTCCCCCACGCACGCCCCCTGGTTCCCCCAGACACAGTCATCAATCCTCCTCCCCCGGGAGCCTGATGAGAGGCTACATATGTACGCGGCCGTCTCCGGAGAAGCCTGATGGAATTGAGCTCGCACATTAAGAGTCTGTCCGGCGAGATCGGAGGAGGAGGAGGAGGAGGAGGGAGGAGGAGGAGGGAGGTGGAGGATGAGGAGGAGGAAAGGAGGTGGAGGAGGAGGAGAAGGGAGGTGGAGAGAAGAGGAGGAGGAAGTGTAACATTGTGTTTAGACACTGTGGGTTTGTGTGAAACAACATGGATGCTTCTTTCCTTGGTGAAAGCGGCCCCTGATATTGATGGCGGATGGGCTGTCAACAGCTCATCTGTGCGGGATGTTCCTGAGATTAAAGCGATGGGGAGAATAATGATGTTTCTGAGAATTCAGTGTGTGTGCATGTGTGTGTGTGTGTGTGTGTGTGTGTGTGTGTGTGTGCGTGTGTGTGTGCGCGCGCTGTTTTGTTTATGTCCTCACAAACACTCAGCCATGAGAGATGTGTCCAGTCGAGAATCGTTCTGTCCTCTCTCTCTCTCTCTCT
>NC_140241.1:8786229-8814774 GCF_949987555.1 Borostomias antarcticus | reverse complement strand
CAACAAGCATACTCCCCTCTCTCGTTGCGGAGCAGTGCTAGCCTCAGACCATGCTGGTGTGGGCAGAGGAGTGAGAGAGAGAGGGAGAGGGAGAAGGGAGGGGGGCGAGAGAGGGAGAGAGGAGGGAGGGGGGAGAGAGAGAGAGGGGGGGAGGGGCAGGGGGAGAGAGAGGGAGGGGGGAGAGAGAGGGAGAGGGGAGGGCAGGGGGAGAGAGAGGGGAGGGGCAGAGAGAGGGGAGGGGAGGGGGAGAGAGAGGGAGGGGGGAGGGCAGGGGGAGGAGAGAGGGAGAGGGGAGGCAGGGGGAGAGAGAGGGAGAGGGGAGAGCAGGGGGGAGAGAGAGGGAGAGGGGAGAGCAGGGGGAGAGAGAGGGGAGGGGAGGGGGGAGATAGAGGGAGAGGGGAGGGCAGGGGGAGAGAGAGGGAGAGGGGAGAGGGGAGAGCAGGGGGAGAGAGAGGGAGAGGGGAGAGCAGGGGGAGAGAGAGGGAGAGGGGAGGGCAGGGGGAGAGAGAGGGAGAGGGGAGGGGGGAGAGAGGGAGAAGGGGGAGAGAGAGGGAGAGGGGAGGGGAGGGGAGGGGGAGAGAGGGAGAGGGGGGAGAGAGAGGGAGAGGGGAGGGCAGGGGGAGAGAGAGGGAGAGGGGAGAGCAGGGGGAGAGAGAGGGGAGGGGAGGCTAGGGGGAGAGAGAGGGGAGGGGGGGAGAGAGAGGGAGAGGGGAGAGCAGGGGGAGAGAGAGGGGAGGGGAGGGCAGGGGGAGAGAGAGGGGAGGGGGGAGAGAGAGGGAGAGGGGAGGGCAGGGGGAGAGAGAGGGAGAGGGGAGAGGGGAGAGCAGGGGGAGAGAGAGGGAGAGGGGAGGGGGGAGAGAGGAAGAGGGGGGAGAGAGAGGGAGAGGGGAGAGCAGGGGGCAGGAGGATAGCAGAGGAAGGAGGGAGGAAGCCGGTCTTTATCCAGCAGGCCTTTGATCTGACAGCTCGTTACCCAGAGGTGTGGACCTAGTTTCTCATACAAGTATTTTCTCCTGACTCCCTTCTTTCTCTCACACTCGTGCGCTCTCTCTCTATTTCCCTCTCTCTCTCTCTCTCTTTCTCTCTCAGCCATCCTCAGTGTGTCATTAGGTCACTCTGTTAGCGATGACATTCCCGCGTCACACCCTCTGTACACTATTGTGCGCGTCCAATCCGGATGTGAATAACCGTGCATCTCAACAGTGCGACGCGTCTAGCGGACAGGGTCGGTCCAACATCGGCGCGTCCACGCGTGTGTGTGTGTTCAGAATCACACACACGACAAACCGCTTTCAGCAGGAACCGGCGCCGTTCCGTGCTCGGCCCCCATAGGTCAGCACCTACGGGTTGACCCCCGCGCCAAAATAAATGTGAAATAATTGGGCAGGCTCAAACAATCGCCGTGGCGGTAACCACGGCAACGTAAAGGTTAAAGGGGGGCTTCGGTTGCCGTACGTCCAGAGGCTGTTTTCACCCTTCCGTGGAAAAAAAAACAAAAAACAATCTAGTGGGGCGACTCACAGCTCAGCCACAGGAAATGGAAAGGTGTCTGGGATTCCACAGAGCCCAAGGGGGGGCCGGCGGTATGAAGACTTCCTGTCTGCCTTCACGAAGACCAGCCAGACCGATTCTTCTCACCGAGAGGAGTTTTTATTTTTTATTTTAGGCGGGGCGATGAGTTTCAAAGTTTCCTGCCTCCTCCTCCATCAGGTCTGTCTGTCTGTCTGTCTGTCTGTCTGTCTGTCTGTCTGTCTGTCTGTCTGTCTGTCTGTCTGTCCGTCCGTCCATCTGTCCGCCCTCCCCGGCCCCGGCAATCTGTCGGTCTGCTGCCCGGGGAGGCCAAGCCTGACGGTGTTAAAGTAGCGGTCAGCGACACCCCCCACGCCGGCCTGTGGCTGTGTTGCCCCTCCCCCACGCTCCCCGCCTGGGGCACTGTCTCACCGGAGCTCGTCGGCAGATCATCCACGGAGACGGGTGGAGGAGGAGGAGAGGATGGAGAGAGGGAGGGAGGGTTCGAAGATCATCTGGGTTTCCGCACTGAAGGAAGAAGACTCGTCTGTTGCTACTCCTGAATAAAGGACAGCACATGCTGCACACACACATGCACACACACACACACACACACACACACACACACACGCACGCACATGCTGCACACACACACACACATGCACACACACACATGCACACACACACACGCACGCACGCATGCACACATGCACGCACACACACACACAGGTACACATGCTACACACACACACACACACACACACACACACACACGCACGCACACAAACAGGTACACATGCGTGCACACATATACATACATACACATGCCCTCAAACAACCAAAGCAATCACAGTGAGTGCAATGAGTGTCAAGTTAGACTTTAACCATAGCTTTTAGTATGTTTGAGCATTCTAAACACACACTCTGATGACAGCTATATCTGTTTATGCTAATCACAGCGGTAGGCGAAAATCACTTTTTCTCTCGCTGAAAGCCTTTTTAAAAACCCTTATCTCTCTATTACTGCAATCGGCCTGCCACAGCCTCACATAACCTTGTTTACAGACTAGTTTGAATTCAAATGCCGTCTCTGGGTGGGCGGGCGAAGAGAACGAGTAGTTCCTGTATTGCTTAAAAACGCTGCAGTGCTAAATGTTAATGGAAGTGGCCCTGGCATCGGCAGCTATTGAAATCTCTGATAAGAATCTTAAATCACCTACCCGCTGGTGACCCTGGGTCCACATGTCCGCATCCACAAAGGAAAGTGGAGAAAAGGAGGTGTGTGTGTGTGTGTGTGTGTGTGTGTGTTCAATCACATGCCCTGCGGAATACCAACAAGGACACACAGAGGGAGACGGCTGTATAGGACTCATTTTGTGGTCTGTGTCTGTGAGACAGGGACACATCAAGACATGGGTGGACAGACGGAGAGAGACACACAGGACAGGACAAAGTTGTCCTTCTCAGTGCTGGTCACATCGACTCGACGGGTCAATCTCTTCCCTGCTGTAAACCACGGAACATAGGGGGGACTCAATTCCAGGTAGCGATTGTGTTTGAGGTCACCTCGTGAGACCACCCTGACCTCGCGAGCTCACGTTCCGTCCCTCTCGCAAATCAGTCTGGACACTCTCCAGAGAGATCCGCTTGTGCCAGATCAGAAAACGATCTCGCCAATCGGCGTTCTTTGAGGAAATACAAACAGCTACGCTGTGTGGGTTTAGGTGTGACTGTGAGGAGTGGTTCAAGTTGATGTGTGGTTCAACAAATCACCTGCCATGTGTTTTTGAAAGCGCCTGCCTTTTCCAATGGAGAGTTTCCGATGGAGATTTCCAAGATGGTTATGCGAAGGTTATGTGAAGAAAACCATCTAGGGCGTCAGGTTATGTTTGAGGCCGCCTTCATTAAAGACAGTCACAGTGCATGTCCACTAGCACGATTGACGCATGATTGATGATCTCAAACCCATTCAAAACCAATGGGTGCGCGAAATCGGAAAGTGGATGATGCAAGTTCTAGTGGTGATGCATTTGTCCGTGGTGTGCGATGTCTAGACGCTTCAAATTAGCATACAATAGGATGGATGGATTCTATAGGATGGATTTTATGCACATTTCAGGCCAATCGGGAAATAGAAGAACATAAGTGAAGGGAAAACAGAACATGGCCAGCAAACCCCCCAAACATAGAAGTCAGGGCTTATTTTGATAAAATTATCAAATATTGAGAATGTACATCCTTACTTTCTCATCTGAAATTACATTAAAACTTAATAAAGTGACATATTAACAATCCTACAGACACAGCTGAGTCAACCGATAATGGCGGCGGGTGACAGGAAGTGAACCAAGCGAAACGCCCACGAGCGAGTCAATCACGGAGGGTGCGAGAAAGACAAGAGGTGACAGATTGTCGAGCGGACGTGCACTGTTGCAGCGTATCGCTGATCCATTGATACATATTCAACAGGACTTTTACTTTCTGGAGGCTCGGCTGTAGCTGTCCACCAAGGCCCGGCTTGTCAGAACAGTTCGTAAGACAGCCGCGGTCTACTAGAACAATACACCGGAGGCCATTTTGGATGTCACAGAGGCCGTTCTGAGTGTCTCGATCTGACAGCGCTGCAATTCATCACCCGCTCTGGAAACCCCTTCTCCTCTGTTCAATCTAATTGTGTCTCTGGTGGCTGACCTCACAGCCCCGGCCTGTCAGGAGACTCAGGACCCTGACTTCACCAGCAGCAGGCTCCAGAGAGACAGCGCCCCCGGTGGACGCGGAGGACCCAGGCAGCGTTCCCGGGGGGAAGATATACACAGCTGGAATATGCAAAGCGTGAACAATTAATTCAATCGGAGTGCCCGCCAGATTCCCTTAGATTAAAAATAGAAATATTAATTCCAGGCGCATGCGATGTAAATTCAAATTAATTAAAACTGTACATCATTCCCCAAATAATTGGATCTCAATCATCTGTGTAATGAGAAGCGTTTGATTAATACGTAAAATCTTGTTTTTCTTTCCCGAACTGATAAAACTCTTTTTGTGTCTATCTCACTGAATGCATCCCCTAGAATGAAATATACTTTTTGAGAAGTGGTGAGTTTGTGTGTGTGTGTGTGTGTGTGTGTGTGTGTGTATTGGTGGTGGTGGTGGTGGTGGTGGTGGGGGGGGGGGGGTTATTATCCCTCTATACAAACATAAGCATATGTTTGTATAGAGGGATAGATATGGATGTATATGGATTCCAGCCCACAGAAGCTGTGCCTGTAGTGCAGGGGAGCGTGAGCAGAGTTAATTCGTCTCCAGGAAAGGAGCTGGCCATACGGTGGAGGAGTTGTGTGCATGACTCCAGGGCCCCTGGGGGCCCCTGCACTGTGGAGAGGTGGCCGGAGCACTTGAGGGCTTGTGGGGGCAGGAGGGTTGAGGCTGGAGGAAGAGGTGAGGGGAGGAGGATGGAGGAAGAGTGTGTGTGTGTGTCTGGGGGGAGGGGGGGGGGGATTATGGCGGGCAGGAGGATGGGCCCCCACTCTCCAGCTGGGAGGAGGCATCCACAGGGGAGAAGGAGAGGAGAGAAGGAGAGGAGAGGAGATTATGGGGGGAAGGCGAGAAGTCTGGTGGAGTGCCAGGAGACCGAACAAATGAAACACTTAGCTGGCACACATGTCACTGAGACACACAGCATGCTCCCTGAAACCCCTATCTCTCCCTCTCCCTCTCTCGTTCTCTCTCTCTCCCGTTCCTTCTCCCTCTATCTCTCTTTCCCTCTCCCTGTCTTTCTCTCTTTCTTCCCCCCTCTCTTTCTCTCTCACTCTCCCTCTCTCTACTTCTCCTCCCTTTCTCTCTCACTCTCTCTCTCTCCCCCCCCTCTCTCTTTCTCGCTCTATCTCTCTTTCTCTCTCTCTCTCTCTCTCACTACACCTTTCACCATGTTAGATGCTCATAATTGTTTGTGGGTCACCGTGACTCGGAAGCCGAAAAGTCCACGATAGCAGAGAACGGAGAAGTGGCGGTGGCTTGAAAAATCTTGCCTTATGGCTCCAAGCCGGCTTCTCAGGTCTGTTCATCACTAATGAAATGAGTGAGCTGTTTCAGACCGGCGTGGGGAGGGGAGGATTGTTTGTGTAGATCCCCCCCCCCCCCCCCCCGCCTCCTCCTCCCCTTTTGCTGCCCTGTGAAAAAGACAACAAAAACACCACATCAGCAGCAATTTCTGTCACTGATTCCTGGCGAGAGATCAGGAGCGATTACTCCCTCAGCCGCCCGGCTGGCTGGGACCGTTGCCGCGGCGACTGGGGCCTCAGCTGGCGTTGTCATTTGCACTGACACCTCATTTTGGGGGAGCGTTCCGTCGCTCTCACCCGGGCACCGGAGACTTCATCTGACCACGGACGGACGGACGGACTTTATCCTCTACTGTTCTGACAGATAACTCAATCCACACGCACACACACACACACACACACACACACACACACACACACACACACACACACACACACACACACACACACACACGTGGAATGAAATGGAAGAGGGAAAAACAAGAACAACAGTTGTTTTCATGCTGCGTCTCTAAATGTGTCATTTGAATCTGAACGTGCGCGTTTTCTTATGCGGTTGATTTATGATTTTTTGTCAGAGTGTAATCTGAAAACAGCTAGCTGCACTGTATAACCTGCCCGCAACGCAACCAAAACATTCCCACTGTGAGATGTGTGCTTTCAGTGTATTTTATGAATTACAAATATCAGGACACTGCAGACTTGGTAAAAGTTTTGAGAGAGAGAGAGAGAGAGAATGAAAAGAATTTGAATATCTCAGAATCGGGGAACGAAAGCTTATTGTATTTGTTAACCAAGAGTTCCAGGCTTCCCTCTGGTATCCACGCTTCAGAATAGCTCTTATGGGAGGCCCAGTCCCCCACACCCCTGCACAAATCAACAAACAGCCTCTAAACAAACAAGCAATATATCTTGAGAAGCTGGAAATCCAGTGAGTCATAGAAAACTGCAATTAGAAAAAGCAATAAATTGTGATGACCTTGGGCTCAGGCTGCTGAATAAGAACACTACGAACTCCCCGAGGTCTCTCTGCCCTCCATGACGTTCACCAACACCCCCCAAATACAGATGGATTCCCTCAGCGTGTCACATGCTCTGCTGGTTTTAAACAGCCTGGTCGGGGAGTGCTCTGCTGGTTTTAAGCAGTCTGGTCTGGGAGTGCTGTGCTGGTTTTAAACAGCCTGGTCTGGGAGTGCACTGCTGGTTTTAAACAGCCCGGTCTGGGAGTGCTCTGCTGGTTTTAAGCAGCCTGGTCTGGGAGTGCTCTGCTGGTTTTAAGCAGCCTGGTCTGGGAGCTCTGTGCTGGTTTTAAACAGCCTGGTCTAGGAGTGCTCTGCTGGTTTTAAACAGCCTGGTCTGGGAGTGCTGTGCTGGTTTTAAACAGCCTGGTCTGGGAGTGCTCTGCTGGTTTTAAGCAGCCTGGTCTGGGAGTGCTCTGCTGGTTTTAAGCAGCCTGGTCTGGGAGTGCTCTGCTGGTTTTAAGCAGCCTGGTCTGGGAGTGCTCTGCTGGTTTTAAACAGCCTGGTCTGGGAGTGCTCTGCTGGTTTTAAGCAGCCTGGTCTGGGAGTGCTCTGTTGGTTTTAAGCAGCCTGGTCTGGGAGTGCTCTGCTGGTTTTAAGCAGCCTGGTCTGGGAGTGGTTGTGGAGTACGGCAGCAGGTGTTGTTTCCTCTGTTGCTTATTTACTCAGGAATGAAGATGTAATATCAGAGACTGCTCTGTCGGATGACTCTTTCTCTCTCTAAAAGAGGGAGGGAGGGAGGATGGAGAGAGGAAGGATAGAAAGAGGGAGGGAGGATGGAGAGAGGGAGGGAGGATGGAGAGATAGACAATGGAGAGAGGGAGGGAAAGAGAGTGAGACCAGAGAGAGGGAGGGAGGATGGAGAGAGGGAGGGAGGATGGAGAGAGGGAGGGAGGATGGAGAGAGGGAGCGAGGATGGAGAGATGGAGGAGGCTGGAAAGAGGGAGGATGGAGGGAGGGAGGAGGCAGACATGAGAAGACTAAACCATCTGGCTCTCAAAGAAACAGACGACGTCGGCACACTCCCCAGGCGGCCGAGCTTCCATCTCAGTAAACAAGACGAACCAAACGAGAAGAAAGATGGAGAAAACTCTGTACGACGAAGGTTAGGGACATGGTTTGGATTAGTGACGATACTAAGGGCTCGTTACACAGCGGCGTTCAACCATTAGATGGAGATGAGTGACACGCCGCAGGTTAAGATGGAACAACGTGATTATTGTTAGTCACATAGTGAATATTTCCTGAGAATCAGACCAGAGAACGGCCTTATAACATGTGACCAAAAACAGGCAGGACCTCAAGACGCGGGCTGCCACACATGGCTGAGCTCGGCTGTCAACAGCACCTGAGTCTCGCAAGCTCCTCGCTCGTTCCCGCGGGGACGCTTTGAGTGACACTACAGAGATGGCTTTGTCACCAGGGAAACAGAACCATAGGATTTCTCTCAGGAGGTGTTGGATTGCTTGGCCTGAACATGCACTTCGCTGCTGCTAAGTTGTTAACCGTGTTTTTTGTTGTTGTTGTTGTTGTTGCTAGTGGGTTCTGTGTTTATACCCGATCACGGGAACGGAATGCGCCTAATGAGAATATGTAGACGACGAGGAGCAGCGCGGCCGAGAACAGACAGCTCACCACGCCAAGGTTGAGGACACTGAGAGAAGGGGGAGTGAAAAAAACAGTTTGAATATCATTGACTGACGTGGGGGGGGGGGGGGGGGGGGCTTGTTCTAATTGAAAATGAGCTGAGTCTGCCTGACAAAAACCCGGGTGAAGTGATTATCTTTTATTCATTTGAATTTCGAATTTTCCGAGGCCGTGTCATGAAGGAGAATTGGAATTCACCGTCCGTGCAACTCGGTATTTGGATTCAGGGAATGTTCCGGGCCCGTGGGTAGGCGGTGTCCCCGGCCTGTGATAAAGGTTTGCATAAAATAAAATGAACATGAACCATGACAAAGTGTTATATAAATATGGAAACATACGGAGTGCATGAGTGAATACATAACCTCAGAGAAGGAGGGAGGGAGAGAGGGAGGGAGGGATCTGAACAACAGTATTATTGTGTGAAATGACCACGGCAACTTTGTATTGTGTGTTGCGGTAGACTGGTGGCGCGCAGCGGCGGCTGTGGCTCCGGAGGTAGAGCGGGCCGTCCGGTGACCTCAGGGTCGGCGGTTCGAATCCCGGCTCCTTCTGTCCAAATGTCAGAGTGTCCCTCCTTGGGCGAGACGCTGAAACCCACGCCGCTCCCAATGAGCAGGGTAACGCCTCGCACGGCAGCTTTGTGTGTGTGTGTGTGTGTGTGTGTGTGAGAGGCCTTCATTGTAAAGCGCTTCTGGATAAAAGGGCTATATAAGTGCAGTCCATTTAGTCCACAGACCTCTTGTGGACCTTGCTCTGTATCTTCACTCTCTGCTTCCATCCCACCCCCCAAAACCCAGATCTAAGAATTGTTGTTTACTTGTTTGTTTGTTACTTTATTGTTTGATTCTACGACCCAGGTCAGTCGCAGCTTGTCTCGCATAGCCAGACCTACCTCCACACTTCTACATTGCCAGACCTACCTCCACACTTCTACATAACCAGACCTACCTCCACACTACTACATAACCAGACCTACCTCCACACTTCTACATAACCAGACCTACCTCCACACTTCTACATAACCAGACCTACCTCCACACTTCTACATAACCAGACCAGACCTACCTCCACACTACTACATAACCAGACCTACCTCCACACTTCTACATAACCAGACCTACCTCCACACTTCTACATAACCAGACCTACCTCCACACTTCTACATAACCAGACCTACCTCCACACTTCTACATAACCAGACCTACCTCCACACTACTACATAACCAGACCTACCTCCACACTACTACATAACCAGACCTACCTCCACACTTCTACATAACCAGACCTACCTCCACACTTCTACATAACCAGACCTACCTCCACACTTCTACATAGCCAGACCTACCTCCACACTTCTACATAACCAGACCTACCTCCACACTTCTACATAACCAGACCTACCTCCACACTTCTACATACCCAGACCTACCTCCACACTTCTACATAACCAGACCTACCTCCACACTTCTACATAAGCAGACCTACCTCCACACTTCTACATAGCCAGACCTACCTCCACACTTCTACATAACCAGACCTACCTCCACACTTCTACATAGCCAGACCTACCTCCACACTTCTACATAACCAGACCTACCTCCACACTTCTACATAACCAGACCTACCTCCACACTTCTACATAGCCAGACCTACCTCCACACTTCTACATAGCCAGACCTACCTCCACACTTCTACATAGCCAGACCTACCTCCACACTTCTACATAACCAGACCTACCTCCACACTTCTACATACCCAGACCTACCTCCACACTTCTACATAGCCAGACCTACCTCCACACTTCTACATAGCCAGACCTACCTCCACACTTCTACATAGCTAGACCTACTTCCACAGCGCTAGACAAAGGTCTGGCTGGACTCATTACCATTTGGAGATGGAGGGGGGCACACAACACTGTATTTCCTTCAACCAACCTGCCGTTGCCAGGCTGTTGTTGTTTCACGTAGTGCTCATAGCAGGGCCTAAAAGGGTTCAGGCGCAGCTGTCTCTCTGTAACAGAGAGGAGCCAGCAGGAGAACAATTGGTGCTCTAGGAGGGAGGATCCATCTTTGCCTGAAAGGGAGGGAGGAGGAGTAATATCCTCTCCTAATGACTGTCATGTTGATGAAGATAATGACGTTGGCGACGATGATTGTAATAACTTTGATGTATGATGACGATAGCGATAATGGATGAAGTCGGAAATGATGAGTGATTGTTATCTGGAGTTATAGTTAGGTACGCCGTGCCGTGTGTCACGGTAATCAAGGTGTAATCTGTAGATTCAACCCTGCAGAATTAACAAGGGAGTTTCTTCTCAGGGCTCCAGATACAAAGCACAGCATGTTATTCCATGTTTTGTCTGAGGTCAAAGTGTGGGGCCCTCAACTCCACACAAGCAATTATTCCAGGTAAGCGCTCCTTCCAAATCCACCAACCCCCCCGTTGCGAGAGGCAGGACAGCAGGGTGCGGGGGCGGGGGGGGGGGGGGGGGGGGGGTGGCTGTGATCCGTTGACGAGACGGTGTTGAAGAAGTTTTGATCTTAAGTCAAAATAGGATTTGCCAAGGTTCGCACAAAAAGGTTCAGTCAGATTTATTAAGAAAACAATACGATTGCAAAAGGACCTCAGGATAAATCACAGAGTGGTTCATCAGAAAGAAGTGAAGTCAAAGCTCGTCTGGCGCAGCCTTATATGTGCTCAATACAAGGATGTGACGCTATCAGAGATTTGGTTGGCTGACCCATCTATACACGTCATAATAAGGTGACGGACATCAAACAGTGGTCGAGGGATACAAAGAAAAGCGCGGTACACTTTGAATATAGACAAAGGAACAATGGTCTGGGCCAGGACGGGACGTTTGAGGTGTGAGGCCTTCCCGTCCTGGTGAGGATATCACGACAGGGGTGTCAGTCCTAACAAAGAAGTGGAGAAGACAGAGGTTCAGGAGGTGTTTGGAATTACAAGAGAGAGAGAGAGAACAGGGTTTAAAGTGTTTAGAATAGCAAAAGGCAGGGGACTGGATCAATAGGTTTTAAGAACAAAAGCTGAATTCTGAAAAGTCTTGAGGCCAGTTGTAATTTCTATGACAACGGACACTTCTCTCTCGTCCACCGTCTAGGATCATGTTCACTGTGACTGGGTGAGCGAGCAGGTTCACTACTGTACCACCCTGCTACTGTACCTCCCTGCTACTGTACCACCCTGCTACTGTACCACCCTGCTTATCAGTGTTGGGGGCCCATACTGTAGGTCCCTTATCAGTGGAGCATCTCTGACACACACACACACACACACACACACACACACATACTGTACACACACACACACACACACACACACACACACACACACACACACACACACACACATTTAGCTGGTTTACTGGACATAGATTAAGTCTAGTCCTGAACTCTGTTCACTTGATGTCCATTGAAATAACTTTTCAGGCGAACACTATAAACTGGTCCATATTGTACATACTACATATAGAATTTTGCGCAGAGTTTGGCAAACTAGAATCCTAGAACTCTTCAAGACAACACAGGCAAGGATAATTCAGACACAACTTACGTAACTAGACTCACAATGTATCTAGGAATGACCCAGTCACTCCGCCATCATTTTGTTCTTATTTAGCATTCAGAAACTACTGCTCAGTCTTCCACGAAATGCACAAGCTAATTGCTGCTCTGCATAAATGCATTGTTAATCATATCAGTTTAGGTTCCAGGGTACATGTTAATTGTTGATTTATTTAACTTGGTGGAAAGCAGGAGAGGGTGATAAATACCCTGGTTGGCTGTCTCCTGCACAGAATCACACCAACACAACAGTAGGACACATTACCCCAATTAAGGTAATAATGATGAAATTAATTAGATTGATTTACTGACTGACAAGAGACACAAAGGCACTAGAATCGACACGCTTAGAAGAACAGATTAATTGATTGGTCTAAATTGAGACGACAAAGCTGGACATCCTTATTACAGAGTTTTGCGATTGATTGTACTCTGAAAGTGAATGCTTAGACAAGAACATCAGAACATCATTGTAACTTTTAATCAGCAGTAGAAGAACAAACACCTGTTCTGCTTTGTACTTTGTTTTCACTCCTGCAACAAAGCATCTTGAAAAACACCACACACTGTTTCTGACATTACACACCTCGTTCAAGAAAGACACCTCCAGCAATCATTGGGAAAAAAAAAAAATTCTAAATGGAAACCATACCGGGCAATGCACATGCACACACACGCACACACACCCACCCACCCACGCACGCACGCACGCACGCACGCACGCACACACACACACACACACACACATAAACACTTAAACACTAATTGAAAACCAATCAGTCTGAGCCTTACGAATAGACCTCAGGTCAGCTCACCTCTTCTGTGAGAACTTTGCAAACATGGCGGCAATGACAACGGGAGGTAGAGGAGGAGGAAGAGGAGGAGGAAGAGGAGGAGGCAGAGGAGGAGGAAGAGGAGGGGGTAGAGGAGGAGGAAGAGGAGGAGGTAGAGGAGGAGGTAGAGGAGGAGGAAGAGGAGGAGGTAGAGGAGGAGGAAGAGGAGGAGGTAGAGGAGGAGGCAGAGGAGGAGGTAGAGGAGGAGGAAGAGGAGGAGGTAGAGGAGGAGGAAGAGAAGGAGGAAGAGGAAGAGGAGGAGGAAGAGGAGGAGGCAGAGGAGGAGGTAGAGGAGGAGGTAGAGGAGGAGGAAGAGGAGGAGGTAGAGGAGGAGGAAGAGGCAGAGGAGGAGGTAGAGGAGGAGGTAGAGGAGGAGGAAGAGGAGGAGGTAGAGGAGGAGGAAGAGGAGTATCACAAGACCAAAAAAGGGGACCAGGCGATGGACAGAAACAGTATTTCAGGGCCACTAGTGCACCATGTTATACTATATGTATTAGATGCATTTAGCCTACAGTTTTTCTCAATTTTGAAAGAAAACCAAATTTCCTCAAAACTCTACACACAAACCACAAAACACACTCACAACAGGCAAAATCCAACACATCTCCTGCAAAATGACACTTTGCCTTCAAAACAATATTAATATGGTATTTTGTGTTCCTATGACACAACCATTGAGTAGATACTTCTAAGCACCAGTTGAACACTGATGTGCTGAATGGAAAACACTAGTAGTATGAATGGAAAACACTAGTATGAATGCTTGAATTGATGAATGAATGAATTATGCCTTAGCATGTTCAGTGTTACACTTTCTCCTGTTTTATGTAAAATATTACTGTATAATGTTTTATACTGAAATATAAAACAACACACAAATATAGTAACAACTAAAATATATATTTTTTTTTCCCAGAATACTGTAGCCGATACATCACAAAACACAAACTGTCTACCGACATCATGACTGCTCATATTTTGCCATAGGCTCAAAACACCTCTTCAAGAAGTACTACCAGGATTGTCCCTCTCCTATCATTTTTTTTTGTTTTTTACTTTTGCACTTTACCTTCAGCACTAAATTATACTCTTAGTCACTTGTTTAGAAAGAAGATGCACTTGTGAGTTCTGGTGAATAGTAGTACACTAACTTCCTATGTTAAATGCAATTATGTAAGTAACTATGGATAAAAGTTTCAGCTAAATGACTCATGTAATGTGAAAAGCCAAAGACACGCAATGCTGTTGCTAACTAGCCAAATAATGAATCTTAGCTGTGTGTTGCTGAAAGTTGAAGATTGTGGCTGGATGTCATATTATTAGTTTAAATTGGTTCAGTCCAACTACTGTACGTATCTACTGTACTGTATGTAAGCACACATTTTGCTTTACATGAAAACATGATGGGATTTTGATAGAATACTGTGGCAACCCGGGGCCCTCACAACCCAAAATGGCCGCCTGTGCTACAAAGTGTATAGCTAGCTGTGGGACTGCAGTTCCCAGAACCCCACAGGTTGTGGGTTAGAGAGCTTAATGACTAACTGGGCTGATTGTCCACACCTGCAATCAGCCACATCCCCTCACCAAAAACTGGAAAACCCAGGCCAGAAGCAGCCTGGGAGAAGAGGGGTGAGGCAGAAAGCATGCTGCCTCATGTGTGGATTTTGTTTGAGATCTTTCATTTCTAACACTAAGTTTATTAAAAAAGACAACCTCTGGCTATTTTCTGCAACTTGCTTCTCTTGTCTCTGTGTGTCACTGCCATTTTGGCCTGTGTGGTCTTCCCTGTCCCCTGGGTTGCCACAATACAAAAAAATGAAGAAGTGTGCATGAGGGAGACGAGGAGAGAATGACAAATACATGAGGGTGTGCTCATGTATTTGCCCAGACACTAATTTAAACCTTTAATTAAAAAATATTTTTTTAAATCATGTCACAGCACAATGCCTGTGAAAATGAAGTCTCCGACGCAAATTCAGCCAAGGCACGTACGTCACAGCCGGGGGTCAGCAGAGGTTAATCTGTCACGCATGACGCAGCACCAGCTGACTGTAGCTGTCATAGCATTGGTCAGCTCACCAGAGCGCAGGTATTTAAGCTGTCAAAACATGTCATTATTCGCGCTTGCTTTACTGCTGTCGTAATTGCATGCTCGCCTTACTGCTATTGCTCGCTGCTCCGCGTCTTGCTCGCGTTCCGTGTCATATTGTGATTTGGTGCGTTTTGCTACCTGCCGCCCGCGGTGTCCTCGTTGCTTCCGCGTTCCCCTCTGCCGAGTCGTCTCCGGTCCGTGGTTGGGTGTCCGTTTAGTGGCGTCGTGGAGCGCCGGCTTCCGAGGCCGGGGGGCCCGTCTCCCTGTAGCTCCGTGGTGCCATACTTGCGTATGGTTCGTGCTCGCATGGCTTGCGTTGGAAGTCCGTTTAAGCATTGCTACGCGCCGGTCACTGGTTTCATTCATGAGCCGCTATGTCGGTGGTTGTCCATGCTCGTCTGCCGCATTACTCACTGTCGATGTGCGCCGGGTGCATTCACCATTGAAATGTTTGCAGTTCGGGCGTGGACGTGCTGGGTGTGTTCTCTATGTATTTGGTTCATCTCGTGGTGCGTTCGTTTATAAATGGGAGGTGGCTAATTGCGCCTTGCTACTAGGAATACTACCATACACCACCGCATGAACTCGCACTTCCTCGTCGCACATTCGGATATGTTTCTCAGCCCCCAGTTGCTCGATGCACTAGATATAACTAGGTGGCTGTGATATAATGTTATATAGATATAACTCGGTGACTGTGATATAATATTATAGAGCTCGATGCACACAGGTCGGAGGTGGGTATTTTTGCCACTTGCGACTTGCCACCTCCGGCCACAAACGAACGCACCATAAGTCCTCCCCTCGCGGCTCGTTCGTGGATTCGCTGGCCGCATGACAGGCTGTACTGCTCGTTGCTAACTAGCTGGCGTTCGTCAAGGTTCCCGTATTGCACGTCGGGGCATCGTTATGTTGGATTGCTAATACTCGCTCGTGATTCATTATGTTCGATTGCTACTACTAGCTCATGGTTCATTATGTTAGTTTGCTAATTCTGGCTCATGGTTCATTATGTTAGATTGCTAATCCTGGCTCATGATTCTGTTGCTGGCTCATGATTCTAATGCTAGCTCTTGACGTTCATGATCGCATCGGTATTGCTTCCGGAGATGCAAACCATGTATGATATATGTGGGGTTATTATGACTGTAAGTATGAGATAGGACGATAGATATTATGGTATTTAAGGCTGTCTCGCCTGTCTGGTAGGCCTGTTGTTTGGCCGATTGCTTCGGCATGTCCAAACCTCGTTCGGGGACAACGACGGCGATGATGCCTTACCAATTATTGCGTTATTGGCTTTATAATTAGTTCGGGTCAGTAGCATCGGGCTACTGCATGGTTCTTAGGGCATCGTACTGTAACCTGTGCGTTGTCGTCAATTGTTTCTAGCATTATGCTGCAATCTGCTGGGTGTGCGCGACTATCCTGGCTGTTCGGTTTAACGCGGTGCTTATTCTTCCACCATTTCCGTTCGTCGCCTGCTCCTCCGCGTTGTTTGGGGGCAGGGTTTACGGGCTTTTATTTCTAATGTAAAAGGGATGTATGCTGCGCTGGTCACGCTCGATGTCGGATGTGTCATTTTACGCTGCGTTGGGATCCTGCATTGCTCTTCGCATTTAGCCCTCTGCGTTATTTCAAAGACTAATCACCTGATTATCATGCTGCGTGCATGTCATGATCGGTTTATCGACTGGACGATGGATGGGGTGTTATGCGCGATGTGCAGTTTTTCTATCGTCGCTAATATTTTGCGGGGCCCCTCAGTGGTCTAGGAAACGCTTCTCTTCTGCATAACGGTGCACCGTGTTTTAATCAACTATGTTCGTTCGTGCATTCCGTTCGTCAATAATTCGTGTGCTGTCGCATGGCTGTCCGGGCAGGGGGACATTATTTTCCACGCATCTCGTCCCCGGCTCAACGATCGAATCGCAGACTCGCTTCCCTTTTTGATTGCAGAGTTCTGCAGACTGTGCCCGGCTGCGGGCGGCCCTGTGCAGCCTGGTCTGCCTCTTCAGCGGATGGGTCCGGACCAAGCGATGCCTCGTGCCCTACGGTATCCGCTGCCCGATGCTTGAGAGCTGGTCTGGCCCGGGCCGCATTGACCAATGCGACCGCATGGTCTCTTTTCGCTGCGTTCTGCTCCTCATTGATGAACCTCGTGCCCGCTAGCGTTTCGGTTCTCAGCATTTTTTTTTGTCCATCGTGTTGGATCCTGACGGCTGCGGCTTCGATCGGTCGAACGTGTAGTAGCAGGCGTACAAATTCGCATGCGCTGCTGGACCCCTTCATCGGCATACGAACGCTACCTGGGGCCCGGAGTCCACTACGCTCTGCTCCATATTCAATGTAAACGTCATGCTGTGGATATTCAATACTATACGCATTCATAGTTCATTGTGTCGTGTCTAGGCGGCTGCGGCCTCAGTCGGTTAAGAGTATGTTGCAGGTGTTCATTCCACATGCGATGCCTGGACCCCTCCACCGTTTCTCTGCTGGGGAACCGATCCGTCCAGCTCCTCCTTAATGGCATCACGGAGAGCATCCCCAAGGCATGGATGTACGTCTTCCCTTCACTCCTTTGCTCGTTCAACGGTTATCGCACGGTTGAGGCAGGGGTGTTTTGGTGGTCACTCGTATTTAATGTTAGACACAGTCATTCTCACAGCTTTCTATGGGTTCCTTAAGGTCGGTGAATATTCTACACGCACATTGTCATTCAACCCCGCGCACGACCTCACTCGGGCAGATGTCACGTTGCACGCGCTCTATTTCGTCCTGCACTGTAGCATTCAAGGCGGACAGAGCTGGTGCCGGCGTGACCGTTTGTTATCAGGCAATAACACCTTGTTTTGTCCTCTGTCCTCCATGAGCTCCTACCTGACGAGCAGACCCCAGGCCGGTGAGGAGGAGCCCCTCTTCATAAGAGAGGCAAAGCCATGACCGGTGCCTGGTTTGCCGCCAGACTCCGCGCCCTCTGCCAGGCGTGCGGGCTCCCACCGGTCCAGTGCACCGCACACTCCCTCCGTATAGGTGCGGCAACCACCGCCGCCGCCATCACCCCGGTGTATACCCTGAAGTCCATGGGCCGATGGTCCTCATCCGCTTATGAAGCTACCTACGGCCTGGAGTCCAGGACATTCTGGATGCCCAGAGGGCTATGAGTGGACTGTGACTTTGGGGTTGGGGGGATACTGCGTTTTCAGGTGATCATGTGGCTGGTGCACTATCAAATGTTGTCTGACATCAGTCAGAGCGCTCTCCGTCAACCCGCTGCGCATGCGGGCCGCGGAGTTGCTGGTGTGTTCTTGGGGGGTAGTTTGCAGGTATTCCACCGGCGTCGGCCGGTGGATGCCAGAGTAGCCGCTAGCTGGTCTCTGTGGCTATCCGTGGCGGGCGCCATGGACACAGAGACGCGAGGCTGTATCTCCCGCGGAACCCACGAAGCGTCGGCCCGTGGGGACCGGGGACTATAATGTACAGCAGTCCTCCTGTGGCACTCTTTGACGGTCTTAGTGGGCTGAGTTACCTCCGAGCGTCTTCCCGATCGCGGCCCACTCTGATCGTCATTGAGGCAGGGGGCTAGATGCCGTTCCCCCTGGCTGTCTGGGCCAAGTGCTTGGCCCAGAGGGGGGGAACACCTAGATTGCCTCCCCCTGCTAACGCGCTCCACGTGCGGCGCGTGGAGCGCTCCACGCCGGTGGGCAGGGGGCCCCCCGGACAGAGCACACCGCCAAAAATTCATATGCATGTATTATGCCGCTTGTATAATTATGCTGCTTGTATAATAAATGTTCAAATTTGACAAAAGTGATCTTGTCTGAAATGAAGTCTCCGACGCAAATTCAGCCAAGGCACGTACGTCACAGCCGGGGGTCAGCAGAGGTTAATCTGTCACGCATGACGCAGCACCAGCTGACTGTAGCTGTCATAGCATTGGTCAGCTCACCAGAGCGCAGGTATTTAAGCTGTCAAAACATGTCATTATTCGCGCTTGCTTTACTGCTGTCGTAATTGCATGCTCGCCCCACCACCTCCCCTGCTCCTCCTGCGTATGTATGTCGTCTGTTGTCGTCATTGCTCTCTGTCCGGGGTAGTTTGCAGGTATTCCACCGGCGTCGGCCGGTGGATGCCAGAGTAGCCGCTAGCTGGTCTCTGTGGCTATCCGTGGCGGGCGCCATGGACACAGAGACGCGAGGCTGTATCTCCCGCGGAACCCACGAAGCGTCGGCCCGTGGGGACCGGGGACTATAATGTACAGCAGTCCTCCTGTGGCACTCTTTGACGGTCTTAGTGGGCTGAGTTACCTCCGAGCGTCTTCCCGATCGCGGCCCACTCTGATCGTCATTGAGGCAGGGGGCTAGATGCCGTTCCCCCTGGCTGTCTGGGCCAAGTGCTTGGCCCAGAGGGGGGGAACACCTAGATTGCCTCCCCCTGCTAACGCGCTCCACGTGCGGCGCGTGGAGCGCTCCACGCCGGTGGGCAGGGGGCCCCCCGGACAGAGCACACCGCCAAAAATTCATATGCATGTATTATGCCGCTTGTATAATTATGCTGCTTGTATAATAAATGTTCAAATTTGACAAAAGTGATCTTGTCTGAAATGCATTAGAATTTTAATTCGGCATCCCCCTGGGCTTAAACTCTTGAGCTACCTGCCATGTGAGAAGCCATAGATGGATTCACACTCACAAGCAATCAAGGGTTGCTTATAAATGTCACAGGTGTATGTGGAGGTTTCATCAGTTTCCACAAAATATTTGTTAAAGGCATCACAAGGGGTAAATATTAAACCTGGGTGTCTTCTTTGATCAGGCTATGCACTTGGACAAACATGTCAAATCCCTAACGCGTTCCTGTTTTTTCCACCTCAGAAATATTGCCAAACTCCGGTCCATTGTATCACATGCTGAATTAGAAATGTCTGTCCATGCATTTATTTCATCACGACTTGACTACTGTAATTCACTGTTTACCTGCCTCAACAAATCCTCTGTGGGACAACTTCAGCTAGTCCAAAACGCTGCTGCAAGACTACTCACCAGGTCAAAGAAGACATGCCACATCACCCCCATCCTGGCCTTCCTGCATTGGCTCCCAGTTCACCTCCGGATCGAGTTCAAAGTCCTGGTGTTTACCCACCGAGCTCTTCACGGACGGACCCCGGCCTACATCTCAGCACTTTTATAATCTCACTCTCTGAGTCGGTCTCTGAGGTCATCCGACCAGGGTGTCCTGGCGGTGCCCCGGACCAGACTAAAAACCCAGGGTGACAGAGCATTTGAGGCGGTGGCGCCAAGACTCTGGAATGCTCTTCCCCAGGCCCTGAGAGAGCCATCCACTGAACTCATGTTCAAAAAACTTCTAAAGACACACATGTTCAGGCAGGTCTTCGGCCATCTATAACGCCTTGCTGCTCGCAATGTTTGTTTTTTTTCTGTTCCGTGTCGTTTTAATTTTGTCTCGTGTTGTATTGCCATTTTAATTTATTACTGTAAAGCACTCTGTGCATCCGTGCTGTGAAGAGCGCTATATAAATAAAGCTTACTTACTTACTTACTTACTAAAAAACTAAGCCAATAACTAAGGTACACACTCAACAAGTGGAGAACAAAAGACAATTCATGAGTAGGCATTAGCATGTTAGCATGTTTATTCTGCATCACCCGGGGCTTGAACTCACAACCAGACACCAAAGGAAGATCATGTTCTTGTTTGAGCCAAGTGAGAAGCTGGCAGTTTGACCTAAAAGTATATACATTTCACAGCTAGATATTTAAACCATAGGAATCCTGCATGAACATATTAGTAGGCCTACAGTTCATACTGTGATGGGAATGAGTTGTGGGACTGGACTGAGCATGAATTCACTGATTGACTGATTTGATTGGATTGAACACAGGTGGCACTAATTGAGAAGACTGGTCAGATGAAGCGACGCAATCAAAATCAAACAAAAGAAACAGTAACAGCTTCAACAAACCAGTACCAACTACAAATTAAAAATATCATTAAAAAAAATCATGTCACAGCACAGTGGAGTTTTTCATTCTGCATCCCCCTGGGGGACCTATGGAGATCGTTTGTGGAGGCCACTGAAGATGTAGTGTAGCAATTGGGGTGTCAATTTACCAAAAAATGTGAGAGGAGTAGGGTTTGGTACTGTAGGTTTTACAGTTTTTGAGAAAAAAAGAGTGATGGACTTCATAATTCCTGCCAGCTCAAAGCTTATGGAGGTTTCTGCTCACTTGGGACTACAGGTTGATGGTGGTTGCAAAGTGATAGCGTACGGCTGATTTGTTATGATTGTTTAAAGTTTTAAACTTTAGATGGTTGCTGTAGCGCCACCATCAGGACTATTGGGCCCCAATGGCAGTTGAGGACCTTTGGTATAGAGCTAATTTGGTGCAAATCTTGGTGATTTTTCATGCATGGGAAGTCAGACTTCTTAAGAAGAAGAAGATTCAGAATATTGGCAGATACAAGAGGGTTACGGCAGTATGAGGCTGGAGAGGAAGTTTAGCCAGACGGGCTGTAGAGGGGGTCTATACAGGCGGTCTGTAGAGGGGGACTATCCAGGTGGACTGTAGAGGGTGACTATCCAGGCGGTCTGTAGAGGGGGTCTATCCAGGCGGTCTGTAGAGGGTGACTATCCAGGCGGTCTGTAGAGGAGACTATCCTGGCGGTCTGTAGAGGGGGTCTATCCAGGCGGTCTGTAGAGGGGGACTATCCAGGCGGTCTGTAGAGGGGGACTATCCAGGTGGACTGTAGAGGGTGACTATCCAGGCGGTCTGTAGAGGGGGTCTATCCAGGTGGTCTGTAGAGGGGGACTATCCAGGCGGTCTGTAGAGGGGGTCTATCCAGGTGGTCTGTAGAGGGGGACTATCCAGGCGGTCTGTAGAGGGGGTCTATCCAGGCGGTCTGTAGAGGGGGTCTATCCAGGCGGTCTGAAGAGGGGGGCTATCCAGGCGGTCTGTAGAGGGGGACTATCCAGGTGGACTGTAGACGGTGACTATCCAGGCGGTCTGTAGAGGGGGTCTATCCAGTCGGGTTGTAGAGGGGGTCTATCCAGGTGGTCTGTAGAGGGGGACTATCCAGGCGGTCTGTAGAGGGGGTCTATCCAGGCGGTCTGTAGAGGGGGACTATCCAGGCGGTCTGTAGAGGGGGACTATCCAGGTGGACTGTAGAGGGTGACTATCCAGGCGGTCTGTAGAGGGGGTCTATCCAGGTGGGCTGTAGAGGGGGTCTATCCAGGCGGTCTGTAGAGGGGGTCTATCCAGGCGGTCTGTAGAGGGGGACTATCCAGGCGGTCTGTAGAGGGTGACTATCCAGGAGGTCTGTAGAGGGGGACTATCCAGGCAGTCTGTAGAGGGGGTCTATCCAGGCGGTCTGTAGAGGGGGACTACCCAGGCGGTCTGTAGAGGGTGACTATCCAGGCGGTCTGTAGAGGGGGTCTATCCAGGTGGTCTGTAGAGGGGGACTATCCAGGCGGTCTGTAGAGGGGGTCTATCCAGGTGGTCTATAGAGGGGGACTATCCAGGAGGTCTGTAGAGGGGGTCTATCCAGGCGGTCTGAAGAGGGGGGCTATCCAGGCGGTCTGTAGAGGGGGTCTATCCAGGCGGTCTGTAGAGGGGGTCTATCCAGGCGGTCTGTAGAGGGGGACTATCCAGGTGGACTGTAGAGGGGGTCTATCCAGGCGGTCTGTAGAGGGGGACTATCCAGGCGGTCTGTAGAGGGTGACTATCCAGGCGGTCTGTAGAGGGGGTCTATCCAGTCGGGTTGTAGAGGGGGTCTATCCAGGCGGTCTGTAGAGGGGGTCTATCCAGGCGGTCTGTAGAGGGGGACTATCCAGGTGGACTGTAGAGGGTGACTATCCAGGCGGTCTGTAGAGGGGGTCTATCCAGTCGGGTTGTAGAGGGGGTCTATCCAGGTGGACTGTAGAGGGGGTCTATCCAGGTGGTCTGTAGAGGGGGACTATCCAGGCGGTCTGTAGAGGGGGTCTATCCAGGCGGTCTGTAGAGGGGGTCTATCCAGGCGGTCTGTAGAGGGGGGCTATCCAGGCAGTCTGTAGAGGGGGTCTATCCAGGCGGTCTGTAGAGGGGGACTATCCAGGTGGACTGTAGAGGGTGACTATCCAGGCGGTCTGTAGAGGGGGTCTATCCAGGTGGGCTGTAGAGGGAGTCTATCCAGGCGGTCTGTAGAGGGGGTCTATCCAGGCGGTCTGTAGAGGGGGTCTATCCAGGCGGTCTGTAGAGGGGGGCTATCCAGGCGGTCTGTAGAGGGGGACTATCCAGGTGGACTGTAGAGGGTGACTATCCAGGCGGTCTGTAGAGGGGGTCTATCCAGGCGGTCTGTAGAGGGGACTATCCAGTCGGTCTGTAGAGGGGGTCTATCCAGGCGGTCTGTAGAGGGGGTCTATCCAGGCGGTCTGTAGAGGGGGACTATTCAGGCTGGCTGTAGAGGGGGACTATCCAGGCAGGATGTGAGGGAACCACTGCAGCGGAAGCTACCGTAACTGCAGGTGGGAGTGATAAATGGGTATGTCTGTGCAAACCTTGGGGGACAAATGGAGGTCAAACCTGGGTGGGTGGGGGGGGGGGGGGGGGTTCTCTCAGCGCCCCCCTTAAAGAATCACACATTCCATTATTATGGGTCTGGACCTCAGTATTCTCAAGGCTTCTCCGAGGCCCAGTCGCAGGGGCACGGGTGTTGGCAAGTAAATACGTCGTAATGATCCTATCCATCTTCCCGAACGGTAATGCCAAATTATCTCTCCAGGTGTCGGGGCCGTCTCTTATTCCCGTCAGAGCAGAGAAGGACCATGGAGGCTCAGAAACACCTATACATCAGCGAGCGGGCCTTCTGACCTGCTTTGACCCAGCTCATCTACAGTACCCAAGGTTCTTCTAGCCAGACTAAGGAAGCATTCATTCCCACTCCAACTCCAAGAGGAGGATTGGAGTAGAGATACTTTGCAAGTAGGGAGAGTAAGTGCCTGTGAGCCATGTTTTTGTTAATAGCAAACAACGAGTGATCCAATTACTTTTTTGTTGTCCGCAAATGTAGAGGTGTGTGTGTGAGTGTGTGTGTGTATGTGTGAATGCGTTAGCCCCCTAAGGGTGCGTGTCCACCGGGGAGCTGTATTTTAGAGTTGGCGCTGTTTTCTCGTTGTTTACAATGGGTAATGAGCTCTAGGGCGCTATAGAGACGAGAGCTGTGTTCCAAGCGCTTTTTAGCGCTACAGCGCCATGAGCTCTCGGCTTTTTTTTGCAATTGAAAAAAGATTACGTTTTTGGGCTAGAGCGCAGGCTGTAAACGGCTGTTCTGACAATGACGGTCAGTTTTTGGCAAAACCGCAGAGACAGCAAACGTTAGCTAGCTATCTTGGCTAGTTAATCTGCAGTCTGCAAAAACACGACACTCGTTGCTAACGTAGCTGTAAAACATCGGTAGCCTAGCCAGCTCTAAACTCTGGCACTAGTGCGCTCTACGCAGCTGTAAGCTTGGCGTTGTTCAGCTACATACAGCTTGTTGGTGGACACACAGCCTAAGGTATGCATTGCACACTAGTTCTAAGAGTTACGTCATGTCAGTTTACCACCCTGTCTCAGAGTGAACTTGTTTGAATGACAGAGGAAATATATTTTTGTTGTATCTTTATAACAAAGCTTTTACCTTTGTTCTCATGCAGTCAATATAACATCTGTTTTGTGTTCTGTAGTCAACATAACATATGTTATGTTCTGCACAGTGTCCTTGAGATTGAGGAAAGTACTTTTTAAATCCAATCTATTATGATGATGATGATGATGATAATGATGATGATGATGATGACGATGATGATTATCTAAAATCCATCACACAACATAACTAACAAACCAAAGATTATCTCACAAAAATCATAGTGCCCCAGGAAAAGGAAAAGGTCTGCTGGCAGGAAGTCAAGGATGTTGACCTCTATTAACAAGGTCGTTCTGAACGAGCTTCCTGATGACCTGCAACACTCCGGCTGGATTCATCACTGCGCTTTATGTTCATGTTTATTAGTCCTCTCCTGTCTGACATGGCCTGGCAGCTGGTGGCCAAACCAGCCCAGGGATTCCACCGTAGGACCGTCAAAAGAATAGCCTCCGACGACTTCCTGTCCTCAAACTGAATGAGGAGGTAGGCGACAGAAAGCCCTGAGGATGTAGAGAACAGACATATCGCTGCTTCCTGATCTACTGGATCATTTGTTTGTTTGTTTGTTTGTTTGTTTATCAACAAGTTGTGATGTGAACGCCGGTTACGGCTGTGTTCTTGCTACAGTGCCATTCTGTCAGATTCAGATTCAGATGTTTATTTGTCACATGTATGTAGTACAGAGTACATTGTAGAGTGAGTTCTCACTGCCGGCTTCGTGATGTTACAGATTACAGTTGCAGTTACAGATAATTACAAGTTACACGTGTAGATTTCATCAAGGTGAGGGAGAGGCAACCCTTAGGTATGTTCAGCTGACCGTACCTCTCTCTGAAGGGCCTTGAGATCCTGCATGCTGCTGTTCCCAAACCTGGTGGTGATGTTCCCAGTCAGGATGCTCTCAATCGTGCATGAACAGAAGCTCCGGTCTTAATAATGTTTAAGAGCTGAACATTTACTGTTGATCTGTTCTCTTATCCTCACTGTTGTCAGGTGACCAACACTGTTTAACGATAGTAGGCCTGTAGTATAACAAAGACAGATTACCAAACAGGCCCAAGAGCTCAGGGGGCTTTTTGCATTTTTTGTCGCATAGTCAAAGGGCTTAGTCATTCATGTCAAAAACAGAGCCTCAAAAATCCTGCAGATGGAACTGAAGCAACAGCCTAAATACTCACTTTGACATTGTCACAAGAAAGAAACCATCATGATACTTTTTAAATGAGCGATTATCTATATGTACTTTAGAGGGACAACTCCAACTCTTTTGGGGAGAAATCCAAAAAGCAAGTCCTCCCCACAGAGTTGAGGTCCCTCGAGTCAAAACCAAGCTAGGCTTTTATAGTGAGTTTTCTCAAATTGTCTTCAAATTGGATGCTGTCTCATTGGGCTAATTCAAAAAGCTGATAAATGAAACGGTTGGCGTTGCCCTTCACATGCCTGTGCCTGTGCCCAGGGGCCATCATTTCATATTCCGTCTATGGCCTATACAGTACATGCATGTAAATATGCAGCATGCTAAAGGCAATGTTTTGTCAAATACACAATTAAAAACGTAGTTAATTCTAAAACGGGAATAGTGTTAATGCTGTGTTAATAATTGATACTTCGTTAAAATATGAAGGATTCCGAGGATAGAGCGGGCAGTCGTGCTGATGAGGGGAGGAGGAGAGGGGGGAGGAGGAGGGGGAGAGGGAGGAGGAGGTGAGGGGGAGGAGGAGGAGAGGGGTGAGGAGTTGGGGGAGGAGGAGAGGGAGAATGGGGAGGAGGAGAGGGAGAGGGGTGAGGAGGAGAGGGAGAGGAGGAGAGGGGTGAGGGGGAGAGGGAGGAGGAGAGGGGTGAGGGGGAGAGGGAGGATGAGGAGGAGGAGGGGGAGAGGTGGAGGAGGAGAGGGCCAACACCAAGTGCACCCTGAACACCAAGTGCACCCTCAAGAAAGAACACCAGAGATTTCCTGATGCGTCTTAAGAAGTTTGGTTTAAGCACAAAAGCACTCTAATTTCTACCGGTGCACCATTGAGAGCATTCTCACGTTCTGCATCACAGTGTGGTATGGGAACATGACCTCCCAGGACAGTAGGAAACTGCAGAGGGTTGTAAAGACAGCAGCTAGGATCATTGGCACCGATCTGCCTAAACTCCATGACATCTACACCACTCGCTGTAAGAGGAAAGCCTGTACCATCATTAGGGACCCCAGTCACCCTGCCCATGCACTGTTCTCGCTCCTTCCATTCAAAAAACGTTACCGGAGCATCAAGTCACGTACCACCCGTCTCAGTAACAGTGTTTTTCCACAGGCAGTTAGGCTGATGAATCACTAATGCTCCTACTTTTGCTCTATGCACTTTAATGTCTCTTTGTAATGTCTTAATGTCCTATTGTCGTATTTCGTAGTGTCTATAGTGTCTTAATGTCTTATTTTGTAAACGTCTCCTGTCATATTGTTGTAATGTCTTACTGTCTTATGTCTTAAGTCATGTTTTGATGTCTGAGAGTGCCGGGCACAGTGCATTTCATTGTATTTTATAAATACACATGACAATAAAAGCCTTGAACCTGAACCTGAGGGGGAGGAGGAGAGGGAGAGGGGGGAGGAGGAGGAGGAGGAGAGGGGGGAGGAGGAGAGGGGTGAGGTGGAGGGGGAGAGGGAGGAGGAGGAGAGGGGGAGGAGGAGGGGGAGAGGAGGAGAGGGCGAGGAGGAGAGGGGGGAGGAGGAGGAGAGGGGGAGGAGGAGGAGGAGAGGGGGGAGGAGAGGGGAGGAGGAGGAGGAGAGGGGGGAGGAGGAGAGGGCGGGCAGTCGTGCTGATGGGGAGAGGGGGGAGGAGGAGAGGGGGAGGGCATCAGGCTCACACAGTGTGGATGAATAATTAAGGGAGAGAGACTGCTAGGGAAACGACTCAAGCGGAAGATGATTTAGCTGAGCTCAGGTTAATCTGGGTCTTGCCAAGACCACACTGGACCCTCAGTTCACTGTGGAGAATATTTAGACCAGTGATCTTTGGTGCTGAAAGAGGTTTTGTGCATGATAACATACCTGTGTGTTTTCCATTAAGGAGCTGCGCATGACTGTCGCATGTACAGTTGGTTGTCCAGGGGTTTGACGGACCTCACGCCTGCGATGAAGGATCTTTTCTGAGACCTCAGTACTTTTGTGGCGGTTTCAAATATAAGACTTTAGCTCAGTGGACTTATGCACCTCTGGACACCCGTGGACACAGACTACCCTTGGAAGACAGACACACACAAACTCTGGAAGTAATCCAAACATAAAAGTAATCCAAACATGGAAGTAATCCAAACATGCCGCGTGTCACAAGTGGCTCACATAGGGCCTTCTCTCATTCTGTGGTTTTGTTTTGGATCAGATTTTCCAGGTGTGTAGGGGAACGAGGAAGAGTTAGAGAGAGCACTTAACACAAATGAAGCAGGATATGGTCCGGGTCATCTACAATCGTATGATGGATAATGTTTTCC
Source organism: Borostomias antarcticus (assembly GCF_949987555.1). Lineage (NCBI taxonomy): Eukaryota > Metazoa > Chordata > Actinopteri > Stomiiformes > Stomiidae > Borostomias > Borostomias antarcticus. The sequence goes on along the minus strand of NC_140241.1, from coordinate 8,786,862 downwards.
ATATGGGCCAACTCGCGTGGATTTAAAACTCAGATTAGAAGAGGCACTCGTTTCTACAATTATCCCAACCGGATGTTTAAATGAATCCTCATTATCTTCCTTAGTCAACACAATAAATAGACTAACAAATGAGCTCCACAAAACTGGAAATAATAGTAGTCATTTGAGGAATGGTTTTCTATTTCTGGGACTGTGATTAAACCTCGTCCTTTTCCCCCACGCTCATGTGATAGGTGATATTTATGTGTACTACTGTGTTTAGAGGGACTGCAAACACGCCAAGAGAGTGGGAGGATATGGCTTGTTGTCCTTTGTCTGTTCACTTGTCTCTGACCCAAATTGTTTCAAAAGCACCCTGTACCCTGCCTTCCCGTCCTGCCATGAAAACCTTATTGAATGTCTGTTTAATACTGTGGGGAGCTGTTTGAAACAGCTTGAGGCACTTTGTGTTCCAGTGATAGGCTGGGCATTTCCACTCTCTAACTTGTAAAGGGATTTATCCCACAGGGCTGTTTGAGAAGCCTTTCTGCCGCCCATCTCCATAATATACTAGCAAGCCTGATCCTCTCTTTTTAAATAAACATTTTGGGAATAATCACATAACGAAAATAATTAATCGGTTTAAACGGACGT
>NC_140241.1:8736229-8783729 GCF_949987555.1 Borostomias antarcticus | reverse complement strand
GGGGGTCTGGTCTGGTTTGAGTATGGTGATTGAGTTTGGTCTGGTTTGATACAGTATGGTGATGGGGGTTTGGTCTGGTTTGATACAGTATGGTGATGGGGGTTTGGTCTGGTTTGATACAGTATGGTGATGGGGTTGGTGAGAAGGGAAGACATGCGGGGGAAGTCGTGGTGTCTCCTCTGGCCTGTCCTTCAGTCATGCCTGTCCTTGGGAGAACTCATAGACTTTCAGAAGCTCCCAACAGAGCCCACATCCCATCACCTCAGTGGACTCATTCTACTGTAGGACAGCTTCAGATCATACCAGTTTAGCCAAACTAACTTTTGGGATATAGATAGACAGACAGACAGACAGACATATTTTTTACTTTAATAATCCCTGATTGACACTGAGGGATTTCATGTATTGCCTTACCTGCTAATGCTCCTTAATCCAGTCAGATCCCCCAAAATAACTACAAAAACTACAAAACTACAGCATAGACAATGCCATCATCTACCTTCTTCACAGAGTATTCTCACACCTGGAGAGACCAGGAAGCACAGTGAAAGTCGTGTTCTTTGACTTTTCCAGTGCATTCAACACCATCCTGCCCCTCCGGCTTGCAGAAAAGCTCCTACCCATGCAGGTAGACCACGCCATGGTGGCCTGGATCACAGACTACCTCACCGTTCGGTCACCTTTCCTGTTCTGTCACCTTTCCTGTTCTGTCACCTTTCCTACATCACTGACCTCAGCCACAACTCTGGAACGTGTCACCTCCAGAGGTTCTTGGATGACTCCAGTATCGTGGGCTGCATCACGGCAGAAGATGATGAGGAGTACAGGGATGTGGTCAGGAGATTCATCAGATGGTCTGAGGAGAACCAGCTCCAACTCAACATCAACAAGACCAAGAAGCTGGTGGTAGACTTCAGAAGGAGCAAGAGACCCCCAACCCCCATCACCATCCAGGGGGAGGAGATTGAGATAGTGGACAAGTTCCTGGGAGTGCACCTGAACAACAAACTGGACTGGACGGACAACACTGAGGCCTAATAGGAAAGGAGAGCTTCCTTGGGAGGCTCAGTTCCTTCGATGTGTGTAGCAGGCTGCTGCAGATGTTCGACCAATCTGTGGTAGCCAGCGCACTGTCCTTTACTGTGGCCTGCTGGGGAGGCAACACTAGGTCTGGGGAGACAAAACAAACTGTGGTGGAGAGGAGGATGAGGGACAAACTGAAACTGAAGTCTATCCTGGACAACCCCTCTCATCCCCTCTATGGCGAACTGTGACAGATGGGGAGCATCTTCAGCCACAGGCTCATCCCCCCTACATTGGCCACTACAGGTGCTATAGGTGCAGAATGGTTCAGCTGCTCCTTTGTGCCAGCGGCCATCAGACTCTATAACAGTTGTCTCCCTGAATCCCCTGTGGTGTTATGGGGATACAGCACCAGTCATCTCTAAGGATGCCTCTACACTTTTAGCTCTCAGGGAATTTACCCCTCATAGAGAGTTTCTCAAAGCATGTGAGCTAAACCGGTAAATTGAACAGATTCGCCCGATCGTACTAACGGTCTCCGTCCCAGAGTTCTCCCTGCTGCAGCCTACTGTGATATCTCTCTGTGACCTAGAGAGAGACACCCGCTTGTAAACCACTCTGGTTAACGACCGCTCTGTTCCTTATTGACAGTTGTTACGTTGTCGGGTAGGTTGGTTAACACTAAGTATACTTTTAGTGTAAGGGAGGATCAACACGTTGGGTCTAAAATCAACCTTCAAGAGCTTGAGTTGTTATGCCTGGATAGCTTAAACTTTTACATTACAGGGCATCCAATAATAATGAATAAATCGCAGTCCCTTTAGAGGAAATTTTAATGAATGAAATGATTAAATGGTTAAACAAGATTTAATTATTACACACAGCCAGCAATGAGCGCATAATTGAACATAACAATAATATTTTAATAAACAGAATAAACCAAATCAAAACTAATTTAAGGATCAAAATATAAATCATGGTAAATTGTATGTATATATATATGATCTAGAAAGAATTTAATTAGTCAATGGGCGCTTGATTAAAAACATACAATAGTAAATATAATAAACCAATTCAAAAACCAATTCGAGGATCAAAACATGAAAACATGGTAATTGTATGTAATATGATTGAGAGAGAAAATAGGAAGTAGGCGGAGAAGGCAAGCACCCGGCCGAGGCACTCACTCTCACATGCGGACTACAGTACAGTTCTCACCAAGGCGCGGCCCCTCCGGTCGGAGGGGGAAGTTGGTATCAGTCGCAACGGTCCTTCAGTGCAACAAGTGTCTGAGTTCAGGTTCTCTCTGCGAGGAGGACGACCGCTGGATGCCGTTGATGGAGAGCTGGGAGATTCTCAGCCGGATCTTCTGCTTGGAGGGTTGGACGAAGCTCGAGCAGTGGAGACATCTCAACTGACTTAACAGTCACACAGTTCTTTTATACCTTTGCTCTCACCCTTGAACCCTCGAACGGTGAATCATTCTCCAGCCTCTCACCATATATGGAAGCCACCATTTTGTACCATCTCAGCATGTCGTTATGGAAAAGTCCCAAGCCACCATTTTGTTCCATCTCCGCATGTCGTCATGGAAAAGTCCCCAGTAAACCCAATAGAGACACTCAACATGCCTCTAGAAAGTCCCTAGAATTCAACAGTTAATTTTTAGCACTTTGGGGTCGATATTTGCTTATCAAACCAGTTTAGTTGGTAGAACGTTCTGTCCGTAAGGCCAAAGGCGCTCTCACATGAGAAACACGCATTTAGCCGATGATTCTGTGTGTGAAGTGCAACGACCGATTGCCTCACCACCACCACATCCTACTTCCCCTTACTCAATTTTCCACAGTGAGCCTGTCTGAGGCTCAAATTGTGAAACAAGACACACAAACAGCCATACTAAACATACTGTAATTGATTCTTATGGCTTCATTCTTTACTTCTATCATTATATTACTTTCAAACAAATCATTTACTTAAAACTAAACATGATAACATTTCTCTTAAATCTTAAATGTATAGTTTATGTATATGTGTGTGTGTATATATATATATGTTCTTCCTGGGTGTGTGAATGCCTTGTGTGAGTGAGGTGTGTTCTTTATGGGTGTTTGAGTGTAGGTGTGAGTGTACATGTCTGCATTTAAAAGTACTGTAAGCGTGTAGCAAAGCACAATATGATCAGCATGTTTTGACAGATCAGGTTTGCATTCAAAAGGGTACTTATTCGAAAGAATCTGCCATCATCCCTTTCAAGGCGTTAATACACTCATCTGTCCCTCCTTGAACAAGCTCGGTGGCCTCCTCAGCGGGGAGGTCAATCACCAGTTCGGTGGCCTCCTCAGCGGGGAGGTCAATCACCAGTTCCCCTGGACTTTGACCCATGGTTTCTTCCCCTGTATAGCCCAGGTATGGATCTAGCGAGCCGCTCACAAGAGCCACCGCCCAGGTTGGCTGGCCTGGTTCCTCTTTAACTTCGACCAGGCCAATGGTAGGCTTACCAGCCTTTTCTGATAATTTCCTCGCCTTAGCCTCTTTGTTCCTCACCTCTAAGATAACTGCCTTTTCCCCTGAGGACATCTTAACCCAGACATTCTGAGGAATTCTGGTGTAAGGCCTCTTTGAACCGGCATTATCTCGGAGACTGTTCCTGTCAGCTTTCACTGATCTTTTCTTGGAACCTTTTGCTGGTGCCACCCCCGTACCGGGCGCAACAACGGTTGATTCCCAGGCAGGCGACCCTTCGGTTTTGGCGGCCAGGTCGACACAGTGCCTGACTGTTCCTGTGTGTTCCTGAGTGTGTGGACGTGAGCATCTACTGTATGTATGTATATTTGAGTGTTATTATACATACAGTATATCTATACAGACTGTATGTATGTATGTATGTATGTATGTATGCATGTATGCATGTATGTATGTATGTATGTATGTATGTATGTATGTATCCTATATTTATGCATACTGTACAGTATGTAAATATTTCTTTTTTAATTTAATTTCATCTATTATTTCTCTATCTATCTATCTATCTATCTATCTATCTATCTATCTATCTATCTATCTATCTATCTATCTATCTATCTATCTATCTATCTAAGCTATAAATAACTTTATAGGTATAGGTAAATAAGGTATAGGCTAGGTCAAATTCAGGATCATTCCTTTTCTCCACCAACTATCAGTTTTTCCAAAGGTTGTGATCTCCTACACGTTCTTCTGTTGGACAGCTTCTGACCAATACCAGTTTAGTCAAACTCATTTTTCATATATATATATATACTGCGGGTCAAATTCAGGACCATTCTTTTTCTCCAACCCAGCATGAATTTGGCATTTTTCCGAAGGTCGTGCTCTGGTCTGTTGTTCCGGCGCTCTAGGCCGTCTCTCCCCGTCTTCGGCGCTCACGGTGGTGCGCGGTGAACGGAGGTCACGGTCGGAAGCGGGGGAAACATCACAGCGTGGTCCGGTCTCAACACCGACCGGGCAGCCCCCGAGAACCTACCGGCTTCACAGCCTAAACGGAGAACCGCGCTGTCTTCTCCTCTTTCCTCCTACTCTTCTTCCCTCCTCTCCTCCCCTTCATCCTGACTTCACTGACAGCTTAGCGGACAGGGTGTCAGAGAAGCTTAGCGTTTCCAATAGTAGCTGCTAAACTTCGTTTTTTTGTTTGTATGAAGAATTTATTTTCCGGTGGGCCTGACATGCTACAATATTGATGTGTCCTCTGACCTAGTTTGAAGAGTGGTCCTCCGCACTGGCCAGCCCAGTGGTGAGCGGCCGGTCAATGCTGCGTTCATGTCCGGGAGCTAGCCTCGGGCCTGGGGAGAGGAGGGCTGCCTGTCAGCCGACCACGTACCTTGGAGCGAGAGGTTACCATGGCCGCGAGGACGCTTTCAGCTTCAAACATGCACACCGAAATCCACTGCAGTTAGGTTTACCGTGATTTCAAAAGTGCAAAGATTATGTTACATCAGTATGTATTTGTTTTCTTATAAGACACTACCCATAATGCTTCAAAAAACAACAACTCTCTTGCATTGTTATAACCAGGCCCTACCTGTCTCTCACACTCCTCCAAAGCCAAGCACATGCACATCTTCAACGTATCAAAGATATTCTATCTGGATGGAGATAGTCTTGGAAGGGAAGTAAATACACCATTAACAAGGTCTTTACAGAAAAAAGAGATGGTTCCCCAGGGCTGCATCTGCCGCACGCCTGGCACTCCACACTGAGGCTGCGATGTGTAGACACACTCCTCTGTGTGGCTCAGCCAGAGAGAGCAGCTACCCCTCGGAAGCAGCCTTGGATCATCTCTGATCCCACTCAAAGGGGTAGGGAAGCAGGCCATGTACTCTTTCATCAAACGTCCTATTTGCGCTCATTAATGTTGTGAAGACACATCACCCGACCCTTCATGGGATACAGATACGGTTTGATTCAAAACAAAGCCTGATCATATCTGCTGGGCTGACGGTGACATATTTTGAATGCAGAAGGTAAAAAGAGTAATGTTCAGAGAGAGTAGTGTTGGTGGTCAGAGACAGTAGTGTTGAGAGAGAGAGTAGTGTTGGTGTCCAGAGAGAGTAGTGTTGGTGTTGAGAGAGAGTAGTGTTGGTGTTCAGAGACATTAGTGTTCAGGGAGTAGTGTTGGTGTTCAGAGAGAGTAGTGTTGGTGTTCAGAGAGAGTAGTGTTGGTGTTCAGAGAGAGTAGTGTTGGTGTTCAGAGAGAGTAGTGTTGGTGTTCAGAGAGAGTAGTGTTGGTGTCCAGAGAGAGTAGTGTTGGTGTTGAAAGAGAGTAGTGTTGGTGTTCAGAGACATTAGTGTTCAGGGAGTAGTGTTGGTGTTCAGAGAGAGTAGTGTTGGTGTTCAGAGAGAGTAGTGTTGGTGTTCAGAGAGAGTAGTGTTGGTGTTCAGAGAGAGTAGTGTTGGTGTTCAGAGAGAGTAGTGTTGGTGTTCAGAGAGAGTAGTGTTGGTGTTCAGAGACAGTAGTGTTCAGAGAGTGTAGTGTAAGCTGAATGGACACTGGAACAGCAGTGATTGGATCCTACAGTCCCTTCCTGGTCTGTCTCAGTTTGGCCAGGTGGTCTGTGAGGGTATGAGGTGGGGGTGAGGAACACTGTACTCCAGCTCTCTGTGTTCGTGCCCGTTAGACTTTTGGACCTGTTTCCCAGACTCCCAGCGAGGCGTGCTGCGCGCCAAGCCCTGTTTGGAGTTAATTGTTATGGTAACTGTGACTCTGCATGACGTCCGTCTAAATTGGAGAGAAATGCAATTAACACAGAGCAGCGGGACATTAAAAGCCATATTTGTCACTGTCGGGATCTGAGCTGGCTCTGATTGCACAGCTGATCGAAAGAGATGAGTCTCTGTCTCCCACCTCAGCCCTCCCATCCCTCCATCCTTCCTCCATCCCTCCATCCTTCCTCCATCCCTCAATCCTTCCTCCACCCCTCCATCATCCCCCCATCCTTCCTCCATCCCCCTATCTTTCCTCCACCCCCCATCCTTCCTCCACCCCTCCATCATCCCTCCATCCTTCCTCCACCTCTCCATTCTTCCTCCATCCTTCCATCCTTCCTCCATCCTTCCATCCTTCCTCCCATCCCTCCATCCTTCCTCCATCCCTCCATCCTTCCTCCACCTCTCCATCCTTCCTCCATCCTTCCATCCTTCCTCCACCGCTCCATCTCTCCTCCCACCCCTCCATTCTGCCTCCATCCCTCCATCCTTCTTCCATCCCTCCATCCTTCCTCCACCCCTCCACCCCTCCATCCTTCCTCCACACCTCCATCCTTCCTCCATCCCTCCATCCTTCCTCCATCCCTCCACTCTTCCTCCACACCTCCATCCTTCCTCCACGCTGCCATCCTTCCTCCACCCCTCCATCATCCCTCCATCCTTCCTCCCACCCCCCTATCCTTTCTCCATCCCTCCATCCTTCCTCCACCCCTCCTCCCACCTCTCTGTTGTGTAAAATAATTCACTATACGAGGTGCAACCGAAAACAATGATATCCCTTTGTTGCCCTATATCTCACGACTACTAGCCGATGCACAGATAACTCAACTTTTTGACAGATCCAGAGGGATAGTGGTCACAGACCAGGAGGGAGAGAGCAAAAGGGATAATTTCAACATTCGCTCCAATATTGCCTGGATTACAGCCACGCACAAAAACCTCCTAGTGGTCACCTCTGGTATTTACTCTGAGCAGATCTTTGTTGCAACATTAGTGTTTGGCTGTCTAGAACGCTTCATACCCTACAATGATTATGATTACAATATAATAAGATGTAAATGAGATGATTAAATGCAGGGGAGCTAAATCAAATTAAATCACAACATCTCCATTCTTCCTCCCATCCTCCCATCCTTCCTCCATCCCTCCATCCTTCCTCCCACCCCTCCATCCTTCCTCCATCCTTCCTCCCACCCCTCCATCCTTCCTCCATCCCTCCATCCTTCCTCCACCTCTCCATCCTTCCTCCATCCTTCCATCCTTCCTCCACCGCTCCATCCCTCCTCCCACCCCTCCATTCTGCCTCCATCCCTCCATCCTTCTTCCACCCCTCCATCCTTCCTCATGTTGTGGCGACGGCGTGTCTGTGAGCAATCATAGGGGAATTATAAGAACGGCGATCGGGAAAGGTCGCGATCCGGGATTTGTTTGAGAAATGGGGAGGATTGATTGTGACGGTAAAGTCAATCTCTCTACTGCTCATCTGGAATTAAAATGAAATTAGAAATCATCCCCTCTGATTCACGGGTAAGAACAACGCTGTTCAAAGTGATTTCTAAAATAACGTTGTAGTGAGTTTTCCAGAGAGCGGTTTGCTTTGGCGGAGGCACAACCCAATTTCCAATCTGATTAAAAACCGGCACATTAAAAACATCCTGACTGAAAAACGCCGGGTCCTATCATGATGAAATAATGCAGCGTTGCCGTACTGTATGTGTTCAGCAGCAGCAGCACAGGTGTGCAGGGGGAGGCTGAACGCCCCGAGCTGTAAGTCAGTGTACACATCTGACTAAGTCCACCATATGCCCCTATATAAACCCAATAAATCGGCTCTGCCGGGGAGCGTTGCAGGAAAGCTGATGAGCTGTGCTGGGAAAGGTACACAAGGCTGCCTGCCTTCCTCCACGGATCCACATTCACACGTTGCTGAGCACCAATCACATCTGACTACCTGCTGACGGATGTACCATTTAGGATGATGAGTTAGGAAAAAAATCACATTCCATGAATCTTTCAATGGACACTCTCTCTCCCTTTTTCATTTATTTATGTCCATTCGGCATTCTTTACCTCAGTGTGTGTGTGTGTGTGTGTGTGTGTGTGTGTGTGTGTGTGTGTGTGATCAAGGCAAGCTGTTGGTTTAAATTGACTGTGTGTGGAGAGCAGAGCCAGGAACATAGTAGATGTCTTTCTTAAGAGGTCTTAACTCTTTCTTAAGAGGTCTTAACCCCAGGAGTATGTGAATGGGTGGGCTTTGTCAACTGCTTGTATGGTGTCTCGCGCTCTCTTTCAATCTCTCCTGCGCAAACACACATGCACACACACGCACGCATGCACATACGCACGCACCCACCAACACACAAACACACGCACGCATGCACACACACAGGCACACACACACATACACACAATCCACTTAAACGATGCACACTTTCACTGTTGTATATTGTCCATCCGCAGTACCTTTCTGCGTATGTGTGTGTGTGTGTGTGTGTGTGTGTGTGTATTGCCATAAAAGGTGTATGGTGAGGATGTGTATAAGATAAACAGGACCCCATGCTACAGGGCAGGTGCGCAACCGGAATTGCCGTCCCAACACTAGGGGGCAACAGCATTCTGTAAAAGTCCGCCATAAGTCATCAGACGAGCTGAGCGCCAAGACCCTCATAAATTACTGAGACATTTTCGTGACTTTCTGTTCACTTATTTATATTTGCTTACATTCTGTAAAATGTCAGCTTTTTTACTTTCTAAATATTTGATCTCAGTGCCTTTCTTTGACCTGTTTTTGCAAGAGAGGGAATGCATATGTATGTATGCATGTATGTATGTATGTATGTATGTGTGGGTTGCATCAGGAGAGAAGGAGAGGGAGAGAGAGAGGGAGAGAGAGGGAGAGAGAAAGAGAGAGAGAAAGAGAGAGATAGAGAGAGAGAGATAGACCGAATTTAAAGCATGGAAGTGAATGGCAAATCAATGTCATTTGTATCTTTTGTTTCTGTTATTTTCCCAGAGAAGCCGTGAGGACAGAGGCAGACAGCAGCCCTGCTTGAAATTCTATCCACACTGAGGCTGAGATAAAACAGGGGGGGGGGCAGAGAAAGAGAAAGAGTGGGAGAGAAAAAGAAAGGCAAGGCGTATAAGGGAGAAAGAGAAAGAGAGGGAGAGAAAAAGAAAGGCAAGGCGTATAAGGGAGAAAGAGAAAGAGAGGGGGCTGAGGGAGAGAGAGAAAAAAAGAGGAAGAGAGAGAGAGAGGAAGAGAGGGAGAGAGACAGAGGGAGAGAGAGGGAGAGAGATACAGGGAGAGAGAGAGAGGGAGAGAGATGGAGAGAGTGAGAGAGAGGGAGAGAGACAGGGGGAGAGAGAGAGTAAGAGAGAGAGGGAGAGAGACGGGGGAGAGAGAGAGATGGAGAGAGAGAGAGAGAGAGGGAGAGAGACAGGGGGGAGAGAGGGTGAGAGAGAGAGAGAGAGGGAGAGATACAGGGAGAGAGAGAGAGAGAGAGGGAGAGAGACAGGGGGAGAGACATGGGGAGAGAGAGAGAGAGGGAGAGTGAGGGAGAGGGACAGAGAGAGAAAGCGAGTGAGGCTAGAAGAAGAATGGTTTGAGCCTGGCGAATTCATGAACTCAATACTCTTATTTTGTCTCAGATACTAAAAACACCTATACATCCTAAAAGAGAGAGAGAAAGAGAGAGAGAGAGAGAGAGAGAGAGAGAGAGAGAGAGAGAGAGTGTGTTTGTGTGCAAGAGGTAGAAGAGCAAAATAGAGAGAGTACCAGAGAGAGAGAGAGAGAGAGAGAGAGAGAGAGAGAGATGGAAAGAGCAGATTACTCCGGTCTTTCCTGTGCTATTCTTCATTTTAAGAAGCTTGTTGACCTTTCCAGTCAAGCCTGTAGGTGTAGTTCAGGCACTGCGGTGGTGCATGCAGTAATTCAGGTAAGGCAGCGAGCTCGTAGGTGAGAGAGAGAAAGAGAGAGAGAGAGAGAGATGGAGATGGAGATGGGAGGCGAGTCAGTGTGGCCACAGGGCAGTGAGGAGAGTGACCGCTTCCACATGATTGCCTCTCATAAGCTTGTGTTTTATACGCCTCGGATTTACAGTCCGTTTATGGGCCGGGTTATTAGAGTGTACCTGCTCACAGTCGCTGTTTAAAGCCGGGGATTCGGCCCGCAAATGGAGGAGGGGAGCGTTCATAATTCACCCTCTAGTATAGCGGCTCGCTGCCTCGGGAAGAGGGGAGGAGGGCAATCACACCCCAAGGTGGAGAAAAGCTTCATCGGACGACGATGCTAACCTGGAATGGCTTCTACTGCCACCGGGATTCAGGATGATTACACAACAGGGAAAAACAAATGTACTTGGACAGGGTCATGATATCAGGGGTGACGCACGATGAACGACCCTCTGGTGTGTGTGTGTGTGTGTGTGTGTGTGTGTGTGTGTGTGTGAATAAATGAATAAATGAAATGAATGTGTTTCTGTTAAAGTGTGTGTGCGCATTGTCATGGGTTTACTCTAATAATTAAGAAAAGAGTCGTTGAGAATGCCAAGGTTCATCTTTGCAAGTCCAAGCTGGTTACTTTTATTCCAAATAGTTAACGGATTTGCAAAGCTGGGCTCTTAGAGAAAGGAAATCCACCAAGAGCAAAGATTATCATCAAAACAGAGCGTTATAAACACTGTGGGTGTAACACATACATGCATATGCAAAACTTCTCTATCCCATTACTTCCCTAGCCAATTATCAGTGAGTACAGTGGCGGGGATCTGTATCCAACTTTGGGGGGGACATTTACATAAAAATTTTGCAAGAGTATTTTTTTGGGGGGACATCTTCCTACGCGGCTGTATGGTCATTTGAATGCCACTACCCCAATCTAAATAATCGGTCAATCTGATCAATTTTAATGATCTCAAATATTGGGGGGGACATGTCCCCCCTGACCCCCCCAGGATCCCTGCCCCTGAGTGATTAGGCCAGGTCTGAGGGTCAACAGCTGAACTGTGCATAAACAGAGATCAAAGATTAACTGGGGGTGTGTGTGTGTGTGTGGGGGGGTCTCCTGCCATAAACATTTTAAGGCCTAAGGAAGCGGGCTCAGAGAAAACAAACAGGAGACAGCTGCATCACTGTCTAACACGCAGGATTCAAAATGTAGATTTCATATAACAATGTCTTGAACAGAGAATACACTTATTTGAATGGATCTATTACAGCGCGAGCATGTGTGCGTAGAGAGAGAATTCACACTCAACGCTCGCACGCACCAGTCCAGACGGACCGGCCGGTGTGTCTTTAAAAGCAGCCCGAATCCTCGCTTCCCTTTCAGCGCCTGAAGCGTCATCGTCCCGCTCCTCAGTACGGCAGACCCACCGCCCTGACCCGCTCCTGTCCCTCTACCATTATCATGTGAAAAGGGTGTTTCTCCTCAGCAAGACCCTCGATTGGGAACAGATGTTTTTTCACTTCCCGCGGAAATGATTCGCTCCTCAGTGACAGAGGGCGGCGGCCTCCTCTTTATTACTCGTATAAAAGGGCTCTTAAACACCCGGCATTCAGAGGAAATATAGGGATATATTCATTCTTTCAATTCGGGGGCAAGTGGTATAGAAATAATTATATCTAGAGAGAGAAGGGGGGAGACAGAGAGAGGGAGAGAGAGAGAAGGACAGAGAGAGGGAGAGAGAGAAAGAGAGAGAGAGAAGGAGAGAAAGAGAGAGAGGGGGAGAGAGGGAGAAAGAGAGAGAAAGAGAGAGGGAGAGAGAGAGGGAGAGAAAGAGAACGAGAGAGAACAGAGAGAAAGAGAAAGAGAGAGAGGGAGGGAGAGAGAGAAAGAGAGAGAGAGAGAGAGGTTCTCAACATGCTGTGAAGGTGGCAGCAGAAATGACCCCGTTACAGTGAGCGCTCAACATGCTTGTCTGGGAATGAAATTAAACCTGGGAATCTAATCACGACAGAGCATCCGAGTGCTTCATCACAGCGCGGTATACTGTAGCCCTGGTGAACCACCGTCACTGCCCAGGCACTGCTAGCATCCTGATCTGTGGGAACTATAAATAAGACAAACCTATAAGCCTACTCCCATCTAATCTACCACATAAACAGGTTGGTGTTTGCAGCCAGGCTTCTACACATGGCCCAGGAACTGGAATAGCTCCATTTGGGGAGTGTGCAGTCCAGGGGCCTTGTTGAGGTCTCTACAATGTGCAATATGTAACCAACAATTTCCCCCTGGGGAACAATAAAGTAGTCTGTCTGTCTGTCTGTCTGTCTGTCTGTCTGTCTATCTATCTATCTATCTATCTATCTATCTATCTATCTATCTATCTATCTATCTATCTATCTATCTATCTATCTATCTATCTATCTATCTATCTCTCTCTCTCTCTCTCTCTCTCTCTCTCTCTCTCTCTATCTCTCTCTCTCTCTATCTATCTATCTATCTATCTATCTATCTATCTATCTATCTATCTATCTATCTCATCTAACACCCCCTCTGTGTTCCAGGCTCTCATGAAGGACATGCTGAAGGACATGCTGGACATCTTTGTGGTCATCTACCTCGACGACATCCTGGTGTTCTCCAGGAGCACTGAGGAGTACGTCCAGCATGTGTGCCTCGTCATCCAGCGTCTCCAGCATGACCCCAAAAAGATCAAGGCTGTCGTCGAGTGGAGCCAGCCCACCACCCGGAAGCAGCTGCAGTCCTTCCTCGGCGTCGCCAACTTTTATCGGCGATTCATTTTGCCCCCTCACCGCTCTCACCTCCTCTCTGCGCCCTTTCTCCTGGACACCTGCAGCCACTGCCGCCTTCACCGACCTGAAGAGACGCTTTACCTCCGCGCCGCTCCTGGTCAACCCACGACCCCTCGAGGCCCTTCATCGTGGAGGTGGACGCCTCGGACATCGGCATCGGCGGCGTCCTCTCACAGCGGTCAGCAGATCAGAAGGTGCACCCCTGCGCCTTCTGCTCCCGGTGGTTACACCCCCGCCGAGGCCAACTACGACATCGGTAACCGGGAGCTGCTGGTCATTGTGGAGGCCTTCCAGGAGTGGCGGCACTGGCTGGAGGGCGCAGAGCACCCCGTCACCGTTTGGTCAGACCACAAGAACCTGACATACATCAGGTCGGCCAGGCGGTTGACCTCCCGTCAGGCGCGCTGGGCCCTGTTCCTCAGGCGGTTCGATTTCACCATCATGTTCCACCCGGGGTCCCGGAACGCCAAGGCTGACTCCCTGTCTCGGCTTCATGCGTCGGGGGAGGAACTGACCACTCCGGACATCGTCCATCCGTCCTCCCGGGTGGTCGGAGTGGTCACCATGACCGTCGAGGCAGTGGTCAGGAGGGCCCAGCGCACCCAGCCTGATCCCCGGACCGCTCCACTGGATGTCGTCAGGACCCAGGTGATGCAGTGGGGTCACGCCAGCCGCTTTGCCCCCAACCCCCCCCGGTGTACCCTGTCCTTCCTGCGTTGGCGGTTCTGGTGGCCAACCATGGCCGCGGACGTCAGGGAGTTCTGCCCCACCTGTGCCCGCAGCAAGGCGTCCCACCGGCCTCCGTCGGGTCTGCTGCAGCCTCTCCCCAGTCGCCCGTGGTCCCACCTCTCCGTGGCCACTAGAAATTCGATGTGCTTCCTCCATCTCAGTTTTTAAATCCATGCTGAAAACGCATTTTTATTCTCTAGCCTCTTCGGCCCAATCTTTTACTGGTTAAATGTGCTTTGCTTTGTGCTTTGTCTCGCCGTTGTTGTTTGCTGTTGTTTATTTGTTATTGCTTGCTGCTGTTGGGTTTTATTGTTTTCATATTGATTTGTATATGTATCTTGTTTATCTTGTACAGCACTTTGGTCAGCCCAGACTGTGTTTTTAAATGTGCTCTAAAAATAAACTTGACTTGACGTGACTTGACTTTGTGACCGTTCTCCCCCCAACACCGCCATCCTCACCGTCCTGGACCGGTTCTCGAAGCTCCGCCGTCTCCGCTGCGGTCGGTGGCCCTGGCAAGGCTTCTGACCGCAGCGGAGACAGCGGAGCTGCTCACCACCCACGTGCTCCGGCTGTAAGGGCTCCCCCAGGATGTGGTCTCCGACCGCGGACCCCAGTTCATGTCGAAGGTGTGGCAGGCCTTCTGTACAGGGACTGGGGCCATGGGGTCAGCCTCTCCTCCAGCTACCCCCCCCCCCCAGACCAACGGGCAGGCAGAGAGGGCCAACCAGAGCCTGGAACCGGCGCTCCGCTGCATGTCCTCCCTCCCATCCGTCCTCCCGGAGCAAGGACCTGCCCTGGGTCGAGTACTCGTTGAACGCCATGGTCAACGACTCCACCGGCCGGTCGCCCTTCGAGTGCTCCCTGGGGTACCAGCCACCCCTGCTCCCACTCCAGGAGGCCGATGCTTCGGTGCCGTCGGTCCGGGCACACCTCCGTCGATGTCGTCGGGTCTGGACCTCCATGCGCTCGGCCCTGCTCTGTGCCACTGCAAGGGCCGCTCGGAGCGTCAACCGACGCCGCTCCCCGGCCCCCCGAGTACCAGGCCGGCCAGCAGGTCTGGTTGTCCACGGCTGACCTCCCCCCCAATGTCTCCTCCCGGAAGCTGGCATCCAGGTTCATCGGGCCCTACGCCATCGACCGGGTCATCGACCCCGGAGGCTCTGAAGGTCCGTCGCTGGGGCCGGGGTTTCCAGTACCTGGTCGACTGGGAGGGATATGGACCGGAGGAGTGAAGCTGGATTCCCCGGTCCCTGATCATGGCAACTGTCCTCCTCCGGGATGTCTACCGGGCTCACCCGGGGGCACCTCGGGGGGGGTCCTGTTACCATTTCACCTCCACACACGCTCCCCCTCCACCTCTGTGCCTGCCTCACACACCCCCAACACCTCGGCTCGAGCGCAGTGCACTCCGCCGACACAGGTGCAACAAGTTGATGGGTGAATGAGCTTACGGCCGGATCACTGCACACCTGCTGCCACTTACTCATCACCCCCCTCTGCCTACAAGAAGCCGGTTTCTCCAGTCATTCATCGCCAGATCTTCCCTAAGAATTGCCTGGCAAGTACCTGTGCTATTCGACCACATGGTGCAGTCCGTATATGTGTTTTGTTGTTTTCGTGTCCCAAGACTTACCCGACTCTCCGTGTCCCTAGAGAACGACCAGGGGCAGTGATCTGGCTTGCCGGCCCGTCGCTCGGCTCACACCCGCCACGGCTACTCCAACCAGCCACAACCTCCACCCAGCCAGGCTCCCAACCCGAGCTTCTCTGCCCAACCTCCATTCCCGGCTCTCTGAATAAACGCCCTGCTGGGCAAAGAGTTTTTCTGCTTTCCGTGTCGTGCGCTTGAGCCCCGAAGCTAGCTAGCCCAAACATCTATCCATCTATCCACCCATCCATCCATCCATCCATCCATCCATCCATCCATCCATCCATCCATATCCATCCATCCATCCATCCATCCATCCATCCATCCATCCATCCATCCACCCACCTATTATTGGGGGGTCCACTCCCCCACCTCGAGGCCAAGGCCAACAGGATCCTGATAGACACCAGCGAGCCAGGAAATGGACTGTTCTCTCTGCTACAGTCAGGGAAGAGATACCACAATCACATGGCAAGCATGGAGAGGCTCAGGAAGAGCTTCTTCCCCCAAGCCATTCATCACCACAATCTAGAACATCTAGTGTACATAGAATATGGAGTGTACATAACATAACCGCATGCAAATGCAAATGTCACTATACCCGCCCCCCCCCCCCCACACACACACACACACACACACACACCGAGATTATTTATTATAGCTATAGCATGTACATTTATTTATTTATTTATTTATTCATCTATCCATATATAGCATGTACATAATCCATCCACACTGGTATCTACTGTATCTTATCTTACCCCTATCTTTATACTGTATAGAAATGGTACTGTACTGTTTACAGTAATTTGTAGATTTGTAACTTGTACATTTGTAGTTCGTTAAATTGAGTATCAAACTGTATCTGTATTGAGCATAATCTTGGAGCCGGCAGCAACATTTCACTGTAACTCTACATGCACATTACACGTGACAAATGAAGAAATCTTGAATCTTTCTATCTATTCAATCTATCTATACAGACAGAGCGGTGCAGTGCATTTGTTTTGATTTCTTCATCTCTTTGTTTTAATCAATGAAAATAAACATGTCTATTTGATACCCTTCAGGAGATCCTGCATCCAACAGCCTGAAACCGGTTTAGTCTGCCTCTCCAACAAACACATTACTCATTCCCTACAACTTTCACAACAAACAGCATTTTTAGACTGATATTGCCTTCACAAGACCCATCAATCAATTATCAAACAAACGTTTCCCTCTCTCCCTTCCAGATACGGGATAAACCGTGGTCCAGAGGTGTGCGGGACCAGGAAGGAAAAGCAGAACCGACACGCTAGGATTTACACGGCGCTGCTTCGGTAGAATTTGATTCATGGAATAGTCTCCACAAATCAGTGTTGGAAATGTCTTTTTTCATTTAAAAGCAAACCCCCCAAAACAAACAGAAAGTGATTGCCACTTATTTCTATTTGAGGGAGTGAAAACAGATTCTCATTGGGAACGGGGCTTCTCATTAGCATAGAAATGAATATGATGACAGATAATGAATATATGCCTCTTGATGCTTCACAGCCGACCCACAGAGATCAACTTCAGAAGGAGGAAAAAGACAGCAGCATTTTCACTATAGTGGCTGTGTGAAGCATTAGCATACAGAGAGAGAGAGAGAGAGAGAGAGAGAGAGAGAGAGAGAGAGAGAGAGAGAGAAGGAAAGAGAGGGGTGGGGGTTTGTTCTTTGAAACTAGGCTGAGAGAGAGAGAGAGAGAGAGAGAGTGGTGGAGAGTGGAGGACAGACACAAGGTCAGCGTTAGATAGGGAACAGCCTCTCTGCTACCTTCCAACCAATCGGCATCACACAGACTAAAACCGTCCGCCCCTGCCATGGCCCTGGCGCCCTGGGCGTGGAATTAGGTGTCATGTCTCGTTGCCTTGGAAAAGATACTCTCTTCCTCAGTCTTACCCCTAGATGAAGCCAGCGTGCTGCTCCTGCATATTCATTTCATTCTACCCAATCGTGCTGCTTGCTGCTGCTGTTGCTGTTTGATTTGGTAAATGACGCCTGTATCTACGGTGACGTTGAGATTTTGCCATAATGTCCTAACACACACCACTAGGCTGAAAACTCACCTCTTCAAGGAGTACTACCAGGAGAGGTTCATTATGGAGATGCTATCGAATCGTAGCTTCACCATACAGACTAGTGATGGCCAGACCAGCAGGCTCCGAAGGCAGAAGAACAGTGTCCCGCAAGGCTCCGTCCTCTCGTTTAACATCTACATTCACGACCTGCCAACATCAAGCAAGTACGGCTATGCGGACGACTTGGCCATCATGCTTCGACGGCCAACATGGAAGGCGATGGAAGATGGCCTCAACCGAGACATTGGCATCCTAGCAGACTACCTCGAGAAGTGGCACCTTCAGCTCAGTGCGGGCAAGACAGTGTCTGCAGCATACCACCTCAACAACCAGGAAGCAAAAAGGGACCTGGACGTCCGTGTTGGCAACAACCGTCTGGAGTTCCAGCAAGCCCACAAGTACCTCGGCGTACACTTGGACCGGACACTGTCCTACAAGCAACACCTGGATGACGTGAAGGCCAAGGTAACAGCAAGGGTCTTGCTCATCCGCCGCTTGGCGGGTTCGACTTGGGGAGACCCTACGCATATCCATGCAAGCCCTGGTCTTACCCGTAGCCGAATACTGCGCCCCTGCCTGGAGCAGAAGTCCACATGTGAATAAGGTAGATACTGCCATCAACAGCGTCCTCCGGATAGTAACTGGTTGTCTGAAACCCACCCCCGTGTCCTACCTGCCAGTCCTAGCTGGAATCACCCCGGCCAGTCTCCGACGGGCTGCAGCTACCCTCGCCCTGGTAAGAAAAGCCCAGGATTACGACTGGCACATCCTGCACAAAGCCACAACAACACTGGCGCCCCCATGCAGGCTCAAGTCCTGCCATCCCTATAACAAGGCGGCACAAGAGATGCTACACTCTGCTCCTGAGGACTTGTCCAGAGACGCCTGGCAGGCAGCATCCTGGAAACAGACGTGGGAGACGGTTGGGCTCTCCCGCATCCACCGTTACATCCCGGACCCAGGAGGCGGTGTAAAAAGAGAAGACTTACCACGCCATCTATGGACCTCGCTGAATCGTCTACGCACTGGGTTCGGCCGCTTCAAGTCATCTCTGAAGTAATGGGGCCTATCGGACAGTGCAGCATGCGAGTGTGGCGAGCCTGATCAGACTGCCGAGCACATCATCAGCGGCTGCCCCCTATGCAGCCCACCTTCAGAAGCCGGCCTCTTTGACTTAGGACCGGAGACGAGGGCATGGCTGCACAACATTGAGTTGGCCATCTGATGATATAGGAAAGAAGAAGAAGAAGAAGAAGAAGAAGAAGAAGAAGATGACGAAGAAGAAGGAGAAGAAGAAGAATGATCCTCCCTCTTAAGCACCTATTGTATTTTTAGTCTGCTATTCGTTACTTTGCCTTCAGCAGTAGATTATGCTCTTAGTCATTTGTTTTAGAAAGGAGATGCACTTGTGAGTTCTGGAAAGTAGTAGTACACTGACGTTTCCTACGTTAAATGCAATTATTGGATAAAAGCATCAGCTAAATGACTGTAATGGAATGGAATATAATGAGAGATGAGAGAGAGAGAGAGAGAGACTGAGAGAGAGAGAGAAGAGGGTATACTTCTCAAATAGTTGCCTGGACTGTAGCTAGACTATGCCCTGAATGGCTGTTGTTAAAGTTTACATTTAAGTTAATTACGATCACCATTAGCTGATGCCAATGCGACAGCTAGAGGTTCAAAGCAGTTGTGTGGATCTCTAAAGCCAAACATCTGATATTCTTGTTTAAATGCCATCACCTGTGCTTCCAGCTTCCACCTCAGTCCAGTGCCTGACCACAGTCTCGGAGAAAGGCTCAGAAAAAGAGGGGGTCGGGAGAGTGAGAGAAGGAGAGAGGGAGAGAGAGAGAAAGAGGGAGAGAGACAGAGAGATGTATAGCACACACAGTAGTCGCAGCCTGTCAACTGCCCTAGAGAGAGAAATAGAACAACGGTATTATGCTCTTAGATGTTGTATCAATTTGCATACAGACAACATCTGCCTGTCACAACAATGAAGGTTTAACTCCACAACATGATGTTCATGCTCTCCTGAATGAACCTCTTACAGCCTTACCCAATTAAGGAACAATGAGCCCTAAACGAGCACGACACTCAATAAGAACTACAGATCTACCTAGGACTTTGACCGCTGCACCACATGTGAAATAACACCATGTAAACATCCGTCCTCCCCAGAACACGTCTGTAAAGTGAAAACATGGCTGGGAACCAAGCATCGCCTCGCTGCTTTTATGTGTGAGTGTGTGTGTGTGTGTGTGTGTGAGGGGGGGGTAATTGTATGTGTGTATCTGTGAGTATGTGCGTGTGTGTGTGTGTGCACGCAAGTGTGTGTGTTTGTGTGTGTATGTGTGTGTGTGCGAGTGTGTGTGTGTGTGGGTGCTTGCATGTGCGTGTGTGTATCTGTGAGTATGTGCGTGTGTGTGTGTGTTTGTGTGTGTGTTTGTGTGTGTGCGAGTGTGTGTGTGTGTGTGCTTGCATGTGCGTGTGTGTGTGTGTATGACATGGTGGGGAAGCTAACACTATCTGCTCCAGCAGGGCCCTGGCCCCGTGCTCCGGCGTGCTCTGCATCCCTGGCCAGGCTGAGGCTGATCCACCTCCAGATTACAGATGGATATATGGCCCCCGCCTCCTGCCCTGACAGCCCCCAGTCTCTCATGGCTCTGCAGGAGGAGACCAACACTAGGTACTGTAGATCTCTCTCTTGCTCTGTCTCTCTTCCTCTCTTCCCCTCTCTCTCGCTGTCTGTCGGTTGGTTGGTCTGTCTGTCTGTCTGACTCCCCCTCTGAGTTTCTGCCTCTGTCTGTCTCTCTATCTTTCTCTCTCTTCCTCTTTCTCTCCCTCTCCCTATCTTTCACTCTCTCTACCCCTCTCTCTCTCTATCTTTCTCAACCCCTCTCTTTCTTTCTCTCTCTCTCTATCTTTCTCTCCCCCTCTCTCTATATCTTCCTTTCTTTCTTTCTTTCTTTCTTTCTTTCTTTCTTTCTTTCTTTCTTTCTTTCTTTCTTTCTTTCTTTCTTTCTTTCTTTCTTTCTTTCTATCTCTATCTTTCTCTCTCTCTCTCTCTCTTTCTCTCTCTCTCCCTGTAGTGTGTGTGTCTCTTACCCAGCCACTCAGTGATGTTGTGTTCTCAAAGGTAAGCAGGGCTCCTCCCTCCTCCTCCTGGTCTGAATGATTCTGGATGTCTGAACGGAAGCGACTCAGAGAGAACGAACGAGGGCACAGAGAGTGTGAACTGTTAAGGTGGCTCTACCAACCCCACCCAGATACCTTCCAAAAACTCTTTTTACGTTTAAAGTTCCATGACCTTCGAGCGGTGCATTCCCTTTCCCCTTGTTTTTTGTGTGCAAACTATTTAACCGAGGCGTGACAGCAGGGGGTGCTCTGCGCGACCTGGCCGCCTGGTGACCTTTGACCACAGGCTCAGCGCTTGGCGATGGAGCTGGTTGTGATGATGATGATGTCACAGGAGGCCATGTTGCCACGGCCACCGAGAACACATAGAGACAGACAGCGTTAATGGCGTAGGGATCATTGCTGTCTCATACTCTGCCTCAACTAAAACTATCTCCCTCAGCCCCTCTCCACGCACTATTGATGTGTGATTGCACCAAGCACTGTGTGCTGTGCGGAATTGTTACAGTATTATATTTATTATTTCTTCGCGGCTAGTCTAACCTTTACAGCTGAACTGAGTCAACGGGAGGGCATTGGCAACTTCTCCCGCTGGGCGGAAATTTTCAGCTTGTGTGGAGATCCTTTGTGCCTGTGCTTGTGTGTGTGTTTGTGTACAGTAGTCCTTGTTTAGAAGTAACTGGAGATAAGTAGGACAAAAAAACAAGCGAAATAAAAATAAAAAGAGACGTTTCTGGTGGACGATAGGACGGCCTGGCCAGAAACACCTGCAGGTATTCACATGAACAGGTGTTGAGGAGGTCTGCTAGAACGGGAGGGACGCGCTCATCCATAAAAACAGCGTGAGCAGCTAGGCGCAGTACAGAGGGGAGAACAAGAGACAATAGATGCTATTCCAGCGGGTCCAGCATGGTTGTCTCTGAGGAGCTCATCGAAGACATGCTCTGGATCATGTACTCTACACGCACGCACTCTATCTCTCTCTCTCTCACACACACATGCACACACACGCACACACATACGCATGCACACGCACACACACACATATGTACATGCATGCATTGTCTCTCTCACACACACACACACAAACATACACACACACACACACATATGCACATGCATGCATTCTCTCTCTCACACACACACAAACATACACACACACACACATATATATACACAGAAACACACACACACCGCCCCTGCTTAATATAGTAATCTGACTCCCAACATACTGTACACTCACACTGACAAAGCATTTTGGTGAGATCATAAAGAAAGAGAGAAGGAGAGAGAGAGACAGAGAGTGATAGAGAGAGAGAGTGATAGAGGATAGAGAGAGAGAGTGATAGAGGATAAGAGAGAGAGAGAGAGAGAGAGAGAGAGAGAGAGAGAGTGAGTGAGTGAGTGAGTGAGAGAGAGAGAGAGAGACAGAGAGTGATAGAGAGAGAGAGTGATAGAGGATAGAGAGAGAGAGAGAGAGAGAGATAGTCTGCTATTCATTACTTTGCCTTCAGCAGTAGATTATGCTCTTAGTCATTTGTTTTAGAAAGGAGATGCACTTGTGAGTTCTGGAAAGTAGTAGTACACTGACGTTTCCTACGTTAAATGCAATTATTGGATAAAAGCGTCAGCTAAATGACTGTAATGGAATGGAATATAATGAGAGATGAGAGAGAGAGAGAGAGAGAGAGAGAGAGAGACTGAGAGAGAGAGAGAAGAGGGTATACTTGTCAAATAGTTGCATGGACTGTAGCTAGACTATGCCCTGAATGGCTGTTGTTAAAGTTTACATTTAAGTTAATTAGGATCACCATTAGCTGATGCCAATGCGACAGCTAGAGGTTCAAGCAGTTGTGTGGATCTCTAAAGCCAAACATCTGATATTCTTGTTTAAATGCCATCACCTGTGCTTCCAGCTTCCACCTCAGTCCAGTGCCTGACCACAGTCTCGGAGAAAGGCTCAGAAAAAGAGGGGGTCGGGAGAGTGAGAGAAGGAGAGAGGGAGAGAGAGAGAAAGAGGGAGAGAGACAGAGAGATGTATAGCACACACAGTAGTCGCAGCCTGTCAACTGCCCTAGAGAGAGAAATAGAACAACGGTATTATGCTCTTGGCGATGGAGCTGGCTGTGATGATGATGATGTCACAGGAGGCCATGTTGCCACGGCCACCGAGAACACATAGAGACAGACAGCGTTAATGGCGCAGGGATCATTGCTGTCTCATACTCTGCCTCAACTAAAACTATCTCCCTCAGCCCCTCTCCACGCACTATTGATGTGTGATTGCACCAAGCACTGTGTGCTGTGCAGAATTGTTACAGTATTATATTTATTATTTCTTCGCGGCTAGTCTAACCTTTACAGCTGAATTGAGTCAACGGGAGGGCATTGGCAACTTCTCCCGCTGGGCGGAAATTTTCAGCTTGTGTGGAGATCCTTTGTGCCTGTGCTTGTGTGTGTGTTTGTGTACAGTAGTCCTTGTTTAGAAGTAACTGGAGATAAGTAGGACAAAAAAAACAAGCGAAATAAAAAGAAAAAGAGACGTTTCTGGTGGACGATAGGACGGCCTGGCCAGAAACACCTGCAGGTATTCACATGAACAGGTGTGGAGGAGGTCTGCTAGAACGGGAGAGACGCGCTCGTCCATAAAAACAGCGTGAGCAGCTAGGCGCAGTAGAGAGGGGAGAACAAGAGAGAATAGATGCTATTCTTCAGATCAGAGACCGGCTTGTATAAGACTGATTTATTGAAATATTGCGCGCACAGCGATCAGTATGGCTAAAGGGTAGCTGTGCTTCGAGGCTCTGGACGCTAGCCTGGGCTGAGGTGACTGAGGTCAAGTCTTGATTGGCATAGACTCAAAACAGCTGACCTCAGTCGCTCTTTTCATACACAATGAAAATAAAGTGTGTGTGTGGGGGTGGTGGGACTTCATGAATAGGGTGTCCTTGTAAGAGTATGCAAATACCGCCAGGTTTGACCCTCCACCAGGGCCTGGGATTAAGGGTCAATGTTGGGTTTCCAGCTCTGGGTTCAGTCTGATCAAACACAGGCATACCTGACATATCGCAACAAAACAAACCACACAAAAGTTAAGAAATGTATGTGTAATATTACGGGGGAAATCATTGTGCTACAGTGTTTTACAAAAATGCAAAATCAGGACTAGGTACACATTTACAATAAGTACACAACATATACAAAACAGGGTGTACACGATAGAAGAAAATCCACACACATACCAGGAGTGCAATACAGTAGCAGAGCTTTGTCAGTGCGATTGTGTTGGGGTGTCGAGATATTTTCGGATTCATTCTGAATAATTCAACGTAAGCCCCCCCCCCCCCATCTACTGCAACTGACCTTGTTGCTCGAACAAAAAGCATTTAACAAATATCACCATCCTGGCTTTCTCTGTCACTTTTGTCTGGCTGTCTTTACGACTGCCCCCCCCCCCCCCCCCTCCACAGAGGACGACTTCACATTCAATCTCTCTCCAGCAGCCTGTCTCTGTCATTAACGGCAGTGGCATTCATCATCTCATCGCTCCGGTGGCAGACGCCTCATCTCACATATTGAGTGGCGTCGGGGAGGCGCGGAGAAGGGGGTGAGGGGGAGAGGGGGAGAGGGGGGGGGGGGAGAGGGGGGAGCGTGGCTGTGTGCTGTTGGGGGGGGGGGTCCAGCGTGGTTGTCTCTGAGGAGCTCATCGAAGACATGCTCTGGATCATGTACTCTACACGCACGCACTCTATCTCTCTCTCTCTCACACACACACACACACACACACACACACACACACACACACACGCACACACATACGCATGCACACGCACACACACACATATGTACATGCATGCATTGTCTCTCTCACACACACACACAAACATACACACACACATATGCACATGCATGCATTCTCTCTCTCACACACACACAAACATACACACACACACACACACATATATATACACAGAAACACACACACACCGCCCCTGCTTAATATAGTAATCTGACTCCCAACATACTGTACACTCACACTGACAAAGCATTTTGGTGAGATCATAAAGAAAGAGAGAAGGAGAGTGATAGAGAGAGAGTGATAGAGGATAGAGAGAGAGAGTGATAGAGGATAGAGAGAGAGAGAGAGAGAGAGAGAGAGAGAGAGAGAGAGTGAGTGAGTGAGTGAGTGAGTGAGTGAGAGAGAGAGTGAGAGAGAGAGAGAGAGACAGAGAGTGATAGAGAGAGAGAGTGATAGATAGAGAGAGAGAGAGAGAGATAGAGGATAGAGAGTGAATGAGTGAGTGAGTGAGTGAGTGAGTGAGTGAGTGAGTGAGTGAGTGAGTGAGTGAGTGAGTGAGTGAGTGAGTGAGTGAGTGAGTGAGTGAGTGAGTGAGACAAAGAGAGAGCGAGAGAGCGAGAGAGAGAGAGTGAGGAGTGAGACAGAGACAGAGAATTAGCACAGCAATTTTTAAAATTCACATTAGGAGCCATTAGGAAAAAAGACTGTGAAGGATGCAATTATGAAATGGCAGCAGACTGCACTGCGCAAAACTAGTTTCTCGTTCGTGACGAACTCCAGTCTCTTTTAGACCTTACCCATCATTGTCAAGGGCAGATGTTCAATTATATTTCGTCATTTTGGGTATACCTTGTTTCAGTTTTAAATCGTTGTTTTCATTTCTCCATTCCTTTCGTTTCTCCATTCACTTCCTCTTTGAGGAAGTGATCCCCCTTACGACCTTCTCAAGCTCTCTGATCCAGGGACTGGGTCCACACAGCACATCAATCAGCTGGAGAGCAATTACTAAAGAACTGCAGCAGTGTGTTCCTGTGATCCTTGGGGTGAGCACATTGGATTGTTTTGTCGTTGTTGATGTTGTTGTTGACATGTCTAATTTGGCATATCGACTTACTGTACCATTACACTATACAGTACATTACCCTATCCATGACCGTACAGAAGTATCAATAATCGCTATCAGTAGAGTGATGTAGGTTTTTAGTTTTGGTGTTGTCTAGTGTGTGTATACTGCTGTGTGTGTGTGTGTGTGTGTGTGTGCGCGTGTGTGTGGAGGATTCTGTGGTTGCTGGATAGCCTTTATGTGTTACCTCCGTATATTTGTGTTGCGTGCGGGTGTATTTGCTGACTAAGCCTGTCAATTCCATTATGCAAATCACAGTCTCCTGCGTCTCTCGTGCGGTTCGTCTTGCCGGGTTTAGCGGCGGGCTTATTGGCCGTGTTGGGGGCCGCAGAACGACGCCTGAACGTGTGGCGTCCAGGTACTGTAGGATACACACATAATGTGGATCGCTGATTATTTTCCAGACACTATAAATGTCTGATAATTAAGACTGATGAATTAATTAGCAGTCTTGTAAACAATTGGGCTTGTTTGAGCAAAGGTTGTGCAGGATTTAAAGACCTTCTGTCAACCTAATTTAGGATGTAACTACCAGACCGGTGGTACACTTGGAATGTTAATGATATCTCCTGGAAGATCCCCATGTGACCACAGTGTCGGCAGAACATTGACAATCAAAGATCTAGCCAGAGCTGGAAAACCCATTTCCATAAAGACCACTGCATGAATATGTCCATATTGTGGGCGGCCGGGCGTGTGTGTTTGTGTGTGTGCGCGTGCGTGTGTGTGTGTATGCAATAGTGTGTGCATGCTTATTTGTGTGTGTGTGTGTGTGTGTGTGTATGCAGTAGTATGCGCATGCTTGTTTGTGGGCTGGCGTGTGTGTGTGTGTTTGTGTGTGTGTGTGTGTGTGTGTGTGCAGTAGTGTGTGCATGCTTATTTGTGGGTGGGTGGAGGTGTGTGTTTGTGTGTGTGTGTGTGTGTGTGTGCAGTAGTGTGTGCATGCTTGTTTGTGGGCGGGTGTTTGTGTGTGTGTGTGTGTGTGCAGTAGTGTGTGCATACTTGTTTGTGGGCGGGTGTGTTTGTGTGAGCAGTAGTATGTGCATGCTTATTTGTGGGTGGGCGGGGGTGTGGGTGTGTGTGCGCGCGCGCGTGTGTGTGTATGCAGTAGTATGTGCATGCTTGTTTGTGTGCGAGTGTGTGTGTGTGCGTGTGTGTGTGTTCTGCATACCTTCCAGGGGGGTTGAGGACTGAAGCAGTCGTCACTCTGGGGAGCTCATTTAGAGAGAAAGCAACTCTGCCTCTCTGTCATCCAAATTGGAGGATTTACCACACACACACACACACACACACACACACACACACACACACGCACACACACACACACACACACACACATGCACACAGCTTTGTGAGACAAATAAACCCTCTTCCTACACGTTGTTTTGTCGGCGCTGTGATTGTTCTGTCAGACGTGTCGCGTTCCCAGGCGTCCCCCTGCGGCCACTGTCACAGCTCCAGAGGGTTCCGCGAATATTTGTCACACGATCTTCAAACTCGCGCCGCAAACGGCAAGAAGCAATCCGGAGGGTCGGAGAGAAGAAATGTGATCAATACTGTATCTCCAACATGCATGTAGGTGTGTGTGTGTGTGTGTTTGTGGAGAGATCCAGAGAGCAGGATCTCTCATGCGCAGGGGGGGTCGGAGCGCACCCCAAAAACATGTGCTCTAAACAGGTATTGATCGCCCGAGCTTAGACCGGACCGCCAACAAGGAGCTGGGGGGGGGGGGGGGGGGGGCTGCCAGGGATCTCCATGGAAATCGTAGCCGCGGAAACGCGCCCGAGATCGATCTGTCTATAGATGAGCCCGGCCACACAGGGCCGACCGTGGCCCGGGTCCGCTCGCCGACACTACATCTCACCTGGCCCCCCTGAGGGACAACGCCTCGCCTCTAATGAAACCCTCTCTCTAACAAGCTCATTAAGAAGTGCTCCGCGTCACGATAAACTGCTCTGGCTTCTGCCTACACCGGCTCATTCCCTGTGCAGTGGCATTTCCACCGGAGACGCTAAACCTAAAGTTGGTTTCGTGATATCTCTGACTGGATGTGGCACGGCGTCTTCTGAACCATCACGATGTTCACGGCCCACGCGCTGTGATTTCCCATCGCCGTGCTGGTCGCTGATGTAAGTCCTACTTGATCCCTGTCAGATGCCGTCATACTAAGCACCACATGAAAATAACAAATGGCGCGTTATGTAAGATAATTTGTTATGATGGAACTGACCTCGACCAAGCTGTATAGAACCGAGATGTCCCTCTTTGCATTTACATGTGAGGGTGTTTTGCTTCACTATTCTCATTATGTTGATAGATATTTCTTTGACATTCATTTAGATTAATTTACCGGTGGGACATAATTACTGCATACCTGCAGTGGTGATTGAAGGACACGGTATTTACATTTCTCTCACTGTTACAATGCATAATGTGACACCAATCATTCCTTGGGTTTAATAGTTTCACATCTGATTCTATCATTGAAAATGGCGATTTCAAAACATCAGGCGAGCCCAATGACAGGTAGACCTTGTAAATAACTTTGCTTCCCTCAACTATCAATCAACATCTGTCCCCCTCCTCTAATCCATAACCTCTGAAGTTAAACATGTAATGTTAGCAGAATAAATTGCATTATGTGGTTAGATAGTATCAAATCTTAAGTCTCCACATTTTTTAATTTAGTTTGTGTTGACACAGATTGCTATCTGCTATCACTTGTCTCTTATCTGAGTGACGAAATGGGATTTCAGGGGCGGATATATAGGTGATTCTCCAGGAACCTATCTGTCTTAGTCTGGAGATGGCTTATCTGTCATCGGCCGGGACTTTATTCATTTTTAACTGCTTTCGCCCCATCTCAGATTTATGGCCATTTTGTCCTTGCACAAAGACCCCGCGCGCAACCTCTGCTAGCGTGTACGACTGGCATGTTTGATGCGGCTGGTTGACCCTGTCGCTGTCCTATGTGTCCCCCGTGATGAGATTAAAGTGCAGTCTCCCTCCGGGGGAGGGGAGATCAATATCTAAATTCAAGGTTATCATTAGGCTCAGCCTGACAGTGGAGGGAGGGGATGGTGAATAACATTTTGATTAGTCTCGGGGGAGACCAGACATGCGGCGCGGCTTTCGCTGGAGAGACATTAGCGTTGGAGGGTTGAAATTATTCCCGGCGTACTTTCTAAGACATCGCTCCCGTTGAAGGATCAGACATTCTGCCGACACTCCTCTGTCTGCCCACTCTGGGCCGTGGGAGTCTGGCAGGAGCCTGCGAGCGACATTTTGGAGAGATCGCGCCGGTAAACGTCAGCTAGGAGGACTGAGATGCCGTAGATATGGTAAACGTCAGCTAGGAGGGCTGAGATGCCGTAGATATGCTTGAATGCTAAATGTCAAGGCGACCTACTTTGTGAGGAGCGCTCGCTCACACACCCGAGAGATCCTACTGCAGCTTAGTGTAACTGAGCATGATGGGTCTGTAGACGTGTCACTGTGTGTACTAGTCTAGGACCTGGCTTAGATATATGCACTTCATTTAGGAGAGAATATCTGTTATAACTGTTATATACTAATATAAGGAATAAGATTGTATGAGGAGTGCGTCTTTGAAACGGAAGAAATAGGGATTAGCAGGTACACATGAAGGACATACTCATTGTGAGACGTGACTGGACTTACGATGACATACTGTAAATGACGAGGGATTATAAGAGCGGTATGAAGAGATCAATACTATTGCAGAGAGCGTTCACATGTAGCCCGGCTTCGCCAGACCCAGTTCGCAAAAATGCGGAGGGTCTGAGCATCCTGCATTTATTTTCGATTTCTAAGGGGCGTTATCAGCGATCGCAGACCAAAAATACCTCTGGATGCAATTGGACAGACCTCTAACCAATCAGAGCAACGAAACGTGGGTTAGTCATCTATAGTCATATCAAGTGGGTACAGTCGTTATATCAAACCCGCCCCATATTAGATAAACCGTTGTGATTGGCCCGACCAATATCTGGCCGAGTGGAAATCAGTTTGAACAAGTGGAAACAGAATGTGAGCTCACGTGATCATGATGGCGACGCCAGGCTAGTTTGCATGGACTACAGAGGTGGACATTACGGAAGGCAATGGCCCGTTGAAAGTAGAAACTAGATAACAAAGGTGAAATAGATAAGTGTGTTCTGACCAGTGAAATTGAGCATGTCCAAACTGAGAGCTGCTGTGATGCCTCGCCGGTACTTATACACCAACAGCCGCGTTACACAGAGACGTAACCCTGGCAACCTGAGAGTCTTTTCTTGGTTATTGTCTTCATGTGGAAAGAAGGGGAATCTTTATCACCGTTTTCCCAGGAAGAAATTGTTTGTGAAAGGCGTTTGCTGAGCAGAAGATAAGGAGTTTAAAGATGATGAATACAACAATGATGCTCAATTTCATGCTAAAGTGGGGACACAAAGCCAGACTACTAATTCAAACGCTGCTATCGCTCTGCGGGGCCGGACGGAAACCGTCCCAAGATTAATGGCCTGTCAGAGCAAGTGGAAACCAATAACATGGATCAGTGAAATCAAAAGTTACTGGTTTGTGTTGCAGCAGGGAATAAATACGTTTGAGGGAGCAGGCCAAATGTTTGGGAATGCTCTTTATGGAGGTGTTAGTGCCTCCAGGAGCTCAGCCACAAATTGGAAAAGCCATTAATAAAATATCACCTGGTGGTGGCATGGTACAGAGTAACGACACACAGCTGAGATGAGAATACAATTTCCCTATTAGGGATATACAGTATTAATAATTCAATATGATCAATCAATATCTT
This sequence comes from Borostomias antarcticus, assembly GCF_949987555.1. Lineage (NCBI taxonomy): Eukaryota > Metazoa > Chordata > Actinopteri > Stomiiformes > Stomiidae > Borostomias > Borostomias antarcticus. Next base: position 8,753,353 of record NC_140241.1, on the reverse strand, counting down.
TCCAGTATCAACCAATATCTTTCCAGCCAGTATTTGATGACCATTGAAACCCTTATGACATGAATGTACTGGCAGATCATAGATAGCAGATTAAAGAATATATTTGCCATCAAGTCATTGGTATTATAATCAAAACCTAATCAAGATCTTACATTGGGTGGCCTAAGTTCAAACATGAACCGGCCATGCACGGCGCCCCTAGACCCGTAAATCACATTACTCATGCACGGCTGTCAGTGGTTTTATTATGCGATAATGCGCTGTATTACATGTATGAAGAGTTATGTGTGTCATGTGCGGTCTGAGACCCTCAGGAATGCGTGTGTGTTATGTGTGTGCGTGTGTGTGTGTGCGTGGGGGGGTCATCACCCTTCAAGGCTGTGATACGGCGAGGACCAGTAAATTATGGGACGCGGACACTTTTGAATGATGACATCCCGACAACTCCCAGGCCTTGGTAACGCTGTTGAGGACAAGGTCTCCTACGCGTCGCCCAGAATGCTCAGACAGAGGGCTGCCATGGTAACAGGTAATATCCACATTATGATAATGTGAGCAGACTGCTAAACAGCGTGTAGAAAGCCTGCTTAGCTTTGTGTGACGCAGGATTTGTCTGTTGTATTTAAGTACTCCGACCACCCGCAACAGGCATATTACAGCTGCGAATAATTATCGCACGCAAGTACCAATACTATAATTAAAAGTCGAACCCATGTTGGTCCTCATCCGCAGATGTTGCTCAAACTCCAGCCTCAGTCGCTGTCAGAAGGAACGATATAAATACAGAAAAGAAATCTCCGGTCCTGCTTTTCCCCAGCTCTGTAGTTCCTGGAGTCTCTAGCTGTGTTCGGAATCGCTCCCTATTCACTATATACTGTAGTGCACTATATAGGGCGTCAGCCATTTTGTTTGTAGTGTCCGAATTCTCCACGGAATTTTCGTTCCCTATATAGTCCACTATTTATTACCCACAATTCAACTTGATTTGCAGGGAACAGTGCATGTACCCTACATTTTTTCCGTTCCCTAGGTAGTTCACTCATGGTGAACCCTATATAGGGAATAGGGAGTGAGGGAACGAGGGAGCGATTCCGAACACAGCTTCTGTTATTTCATGCCGCGCTCATGCAGCAATGACAAGTTATGCTGACTGGGAGGCAGACTGGGAAGCTTTAATTGCAAGCTCACCATCAGAGAGGAGAGCCAGATCCACAAAGAAAATTAAAAGATCTATCGAGAGAGGAGGATGAAAAAAAAAGACAGAGCCTAGCCGCAGTGGCGTGCCGATACCGGGATTTTTTTTTTCCTCCACAGCTTTGAGGAGCACTCAATCAATACGCTGGCCGACATCAAACCCATCTCAGGCCCGGGCTTATCACCCAGATCTCCATAAGGATACTATGGGCTGAGGAGACAAGCTCAAACTGCCTGAGCCCAAACTATCTAGCTATGGAGTCCTCATACACCTGGTCCTTACTCAAACATCTTCAACCAGTCCGGCTGCTCTCTGCTCTGTGTACGGAGAGACGAGACTATGACTGAGGGCCGGACCAATGAAGTAAAATGAGGAATATATATATATATGTGCGTTCCTTCTGTATAATATCTTATCTAGTTGTGTTTGACAGAAACTACTAATTCCCTGAAATCATTTTTTTTTATGTCAGTAGTTTCCACTGATAAAGTTTGGTTTACATGTGTCTTTTTAGAGTGACGTGTGTGGTGAATCACAGCTTTTAGTGAGCAGATTCAGATTCAAATTCAGATTCAGATTCCGATTCAGAGCACTACTTTCTGTGCAGTTAAATCCACTCCAGCTTCCCTGTTTACCCTTCAAGTCATACACAGAGTGACCATAATTCAATAATGCTGTTTATGTGTAGCGGGTGGCCAATCAGCTCACAGCATCTTGCTCAGCCATCTGGGAAAGTAATAATCAGGGACTAAAGAATGGTCTCCTGGACATCTTGTGGGGGAGCAGGAGCAGGATAGGAGAGAGAAAGGGAGAGAGAGAGAGAGAGAGAGATAGGGAAAGCGAGAGGAAGGGAGAGAGAGGGGTGGAGAGGGGAAGGGGGAGAGAGAGAGAGGGAGAGAAATGGAGGGAGAGAGAGAGCCAGAGAGGAAGAGAGAGTGAGAGAGAGAGAGGGGGAGGGAGGGAGAGAGAGAAAGGGAGAGAGAGAGGGAGATAGAGAGAGGGAGGGAGAGCTAGAGAGAGAAAGGGAGACAGAGGAAGAGAGAGAGTGAGAGAGGGAGGGAGGGAGAGAGAGAGAGGGGGAGAGAGAGAGGGAGAGAGAGAGAGAGAGGGAGAGGGAGAGAGAGGGAGAAATTGAGGGCCGTAGAGTTGGTAGGTCTGTGTGCAGCAGTGTTTGGGCCTAATGATGAAGGATGCAGTGAGAGAAGGCGCACTATGGCTGAGTGCTCTGCAGTACAAAAGCAGCCTGTTAACATAGAGCCTGGGAACAATGGACGAGTCGGCTCTGAGGACCTCTAAAACAGCTGCCCCTGAAAGAGACTTATTAGGCAGGGATTGTAATAAATGACCTAGCAAGCCTGATCACATGACTGACTGGAGGCAGTGGTGCTACGGTGTTGCCATTATCTCAGCCCTCGCTTATCAACATAGCTGCTGACTTCACTCCAGCTTCGTTTGGCTGCGTGTGCCCTTAGACTGGCTTATAGCAAAATAATCTAGGGTGGTTTGCAAGTAACATCCCTTCATACTTCCCCTTGTGCACTCATGTTTCTTTTCCTCAGAGAATGGTTTCCATTGATATGCTAAGTGATGTTAGGAGGTGCGAAATTTGCGAAATATTTTGTTTACCCGACTATAGCTGGTTGAGGTGAGCTTATTATGAAGTACTGTATATCCTCTAGGCACAATATTGTAATGGCATTTAAGCTTTTGTGTGTCTTTAACCGTCTGTGTGTGAGGGAGAGTGTGAGTGTGTGTGTGTGTGTGTGTGTGAAGAGAGAGAGAGAGACAGAGAGAGAGAGAGAGAGAGTGTGTGTGTGGGTGTGTATATATGTGTGTGTGTGTGTGTATGTGAGTGTGTGTATGTGAGTGAAATAGAGAGAGAGAGAGAGAGAGAGAGAGAGAGTGTGTGTGTGTGTCTCTCTGTATGCTCTCTGGGGAGAGGAGGCAGGGTTGTTGGGAGGGATCCCCGGTTGAATAAACTCTCCTGTCTCTCCTCATTATATCTGTGCTGTAAACAGAACACAAAAAGCAAATCCGCCAGGCGGGAGGAAGAGTACCCTTCTATGGCACTCCTGAGCCCTGCCATTGTGTGTGTGTGTATGTGTGTGTGTGTGTGTTAAAGGGTCCTGCAAAACAGACTCTGCTCTGGCTATGTTGTTCTAGACACCTTGAAGCTTTGCACTGTTTAGCTCTGCACCCTTACTCTGGGTACGATAGAACACTTGTGAGAAGCATACAATAGCACACCCCTATACCACCACTCTCCACACTCAAACACCCCAATACCACCACTCTCCACATTCAAACACCCCAATACCTCCACTATCCACACTCAAACACCCCAATACCTCCACTCTCCACACTCAAACACCCCAATACCACCACTCTCCATACTCAAACACCCCAATACCACCACTCTCCACACTCAAACACCTCAATACCACCACTCTCCACACTCAAACACCCCAATACCTCCACTATCCACACTCAAACACCCCAATACCTCCACTCTCCACACTCAAACACCCCAATACCATCACTCTCCATACTCAAACACCCCAATACCACCACTCTCCACACTCAAACACCTCAATACCTCCATTCTCCACACTCAAACACCCCAATACCTCCACTATCCACACTCAAACACCCCAATACCTCCACTCTCCACACTCAAACACCCCAATACCTCCATTCTCCACACTCAAACACCCCAATACCTCCACTCTCCACACTCAAACACCCCAATACCTCCACTCTCCACACTCAAACACCCCAATACCACCACTCTCCACACTCAAACACCCCAATACCTCCACTCTCCACACTCAAACACCCCAATACCACTACTCTCCACACTCAAACACCCCAATACCACCACTCTCCACACTCAAACACCCCAATACCTCCACTCTCCACACTCAAACACCCCAATACCTCCACTCTCCACACAACAAACACCCCAATACCTCCACTCTCCACACTCAAACACCCCAATACCTCAACTCTCCACACTCAAACACCCCAATACCTCCACTCTCCACACTCAAACACCCCAATACCTCCACTCTCCACACTCAAACACCCCAATACCACCACTCTCCACACTCAAACACCCCAATACCACCACTCTCCACACTCAAACACCCCAATACCACCACTCTTCACACTCAAACACCCTAATACCACCACTCTCCACACTCAAACACCCCAATACCTCCACACTCAAACACCCCAATACCTCCACACTCAAACGCCCATATACCTCCACTCTCCATACTCAAACTTTTCACTGAAACCTTGATTTGTCTTTTTTTTTTGTCCTGTCAACTGGAGGCTATTTCTGGAATGCCACATGCTGAAAGCAAATTCTCCTTCCTCCTTCTCAACTCGATGCATTGATGGGATATTATGCCAGCCATGTATTAGCGCCAGCAGGGGATGCAGTCTCAGAGAAAGGCTTTGACGAGAATATCACCCTGATACCGGTAATTGCCGCCGGCATGTCGCCGGTTGATTACAGATCTACTGTGAAAGGCCCTGAACCGCACGGCCGGGAAAAGAGGCGTCCTTACAACGGCAATCCAATCCCCCTCTAATTAATTATTCTGCCGCGGTCGTCACAAATAACTCGACGCTAGGGTGACGCTAGGGTGCCCCTGCAGGTTTGACAAGTCAACGCCACCGATGGCCGCCACCGACCGGGGTGTGCCCTCCGTGCCGACGGGGAAGCCGAGGAAGAGGAGCACGCCGCCGCATTCCCTTGAAGAAGCCCAGGAGACGATCTTCATCATCAGACACGCAGACGCGACCCGGCAGCCGCGTCTCAGGGTTCACATACAGGAGGCCCACGGTCCAGTACCTTGATGACAGCAAGAGACATTTTAAAAATAAATGAATAATGTGTACCAACGTTGAGCAACGTTGGATGAAAAAAATGAGTTTGAAAGATGATTCCAATGCTTGGTGGAAAAATGTAGTCTCTCAAGGGCGCCTTTAGACTGTGTATTGTAGGAGAATTTCTCACAGCGGATCAAACGTTGTGGAAACCTAGCCGTGTGAGCTATGACTGCGTAAGTCGCTCCGTTTTTCTTGGAAATGTCTGCACTTCCTCTCTCGCTTGTGGCCATTTCTTTCCTATACCACTTGTTTTTGTCGAATTTTCACTCACATTTTTCATTGTTGGCTTCTAGTTTGCGTTGTACAGAGAAAATCTCTATTGGTAGCCTACTGCATAACTAAACTAGAGTGGCTTGCACTCAGAGAGTGCAGACCTCCGCCCCTGCCCCCCCCCCCCCCCCTCAACTGCTCTCCCCCTTCCACCCCCCCCCCCTACCTTTCCTCTACCTTTCCTCCCACCACCACCTGTCATGTGCTGTGCTCTCATACTGGCTTTTTGAATTGGTTACTGTAGCACCACCTGTAGTTTCCTCTTTCTGCTTGACATCTTTCCCCTCCAATTTCCAAAATGTTGCTAGTTTTGTGAGACTTCCGAGCCAAGCAGCCAAGCAGAGCAGTAGTGGAGGGAGGAGTGGGCTGGTTCAGAGTCTGCAGACAGTAGTTTACAAGATGTACATTTGAGATGGGAGTTATACAGCCAATGACATGTTCAATTTATAGTCTACAGTATAAGCGAAATATAGTTTTCTATGAAGTGAATCATTTTAATGTGGAGACACTTTATTTTCATCCACCTGAAAGTGTCTGCAGTTTACTTTGAATGCTTGAAGTTTACATTATCGTTTAAATGCAAGTTGAGACACTAGTCTATATAACAGGTGTCACTGTGTTGCTTGGGTGTATTGCCTTTACGCTCACTTGCCCATGCTGGGTTCGATCTTGGCTGTACAGAAATCATCACACTTCACACTAACAGATAGTATACATAAAGCATTAAACATGGTAATTTAGCGGACTCTATTAAGGTAGCCTACAGAATGCATCGCTTCAACTATCCACACGAATGAGAAATATAACGTTATGGTGCATTCCATTTGTCTCGGTAGGTGCGAGTGGGAACTGGCAATGGTCACTCCCGAGGTGAGCGTTCCAGTTGCAACATCTCGTTATCAACAGCTAACTAGTAGCTCTAGCCTTTGTTGATAGCAACGCACTAAGTGGTATTGTGCGCACAAAACACCATAATCAGCAATAGCTTTAGCAGCTTGTTTGTCGCTCTCTACACTGCAGCCAGTAGTCTCTTCAGGCGCGAGGCAAAATTTAAATACTGTATTGCTGATTTAAATAATAACACTGCTGCAGCATCATCTTCCATCCGCCGGACGGAAAACCTATGGTAGGCGGGCTCTAGCGTTCTACCTTCCGGATCGAGCTGAAATAGTAAATAGACACCAGCCTGTTGACGCGAGCACTGTTAACTGATCATGGCTGGATCATGGATGTATTATAAGAAGTGGATAAGGCATGCAAAAGATGGCGGCCCATTCAATCCAATGAAAGTTGCTCAGTGGCGCATGAAGCAAGCCCCCATGGCCAGGAACAGCCAGTTTTTGGCGCACTGGCCAAGCTCGGTTTTGCAAGTGACACCAAGAACCTGAAACCTATGAGGAAACTGAAACCTAAATCCCCCACTACACTGAAGTTACAGTAATATGGGTACTGTAGAGCCACCTATGAATGAATCATGGTCAAAATGGTGAGTTGCTGCACCCCTCCACCGAGTTTCATGCATATCGGGCCGGTAGTTTTTGTTTAATCATGTCCACCTAGAGACACACACACACAGATAGACAGACAGGGAGACAGGGGCGAAAACATTACCTTCCGCCCTGCGGGGCTTTGCCCCTGGGGCGGAGGTAATTAACAGTCATTATGAGAAAAAACGATTTCTGTTGTGGTCACCCTCTGCTTCCAGCTCGGACCCTCACCCCCTGCCCCCAGCTCGGACCCTCACCTCGTGCTCCCGAACCCTCACCCCCTGCTCCCAGCTTGGACCATCACCCCCTGCTCCCAGCTCAGACCCTCACCCCCTGCTCCCGGACCCTCACCCCCTGCTCCCAGCTCGGACCCTCACCTCGTGCTTCCGGACCCTCACCCCCTGCTCCCAGCTCGGACCCTCCCAGCCCAGCACTCTCTGTCACCCCTCCCTGAGCTCTGGGCACCATGTCACTTGAGCTGTTTTGCCTCCTAGTGTGTATTGTCTTGTGTCCCTTGTCCTGCGTCTGTGTCCTGAAGTACATAGGTCTAAAGTCATGGACTTCAACTCTGTGAGTGAAGGAAGGACCTCAAGCTTTAGAATCTGTTGTAAGGTATTCCAAATATACAGAGCATCATGGAATAAAGCAGCCCACAAGTTCAGATGGATATCTACCTACCTGCTCATGCAATCGCCGAAGCCCTGGCAGTTATGTATGAGGCTGCAGATCTTACATCCATGCTCCTCAGCACCTACATACTGACTGGATGTGACATGGTGAGCTCTCTGTACAGAAGCACCTCCAAAGCTGCCATTGATCACCTGGCAGACCTTCTACCTCTGTGCAGATACAGTGACCCAGAAGAAAGCGTGGATGTTCCAAGAAGATGTTGTGACAGCTGCTAGGCGATACATGGTGTCAACGTATGAGAGGAGTGACTTCAGTGGCAATTTGGATGCACTGTGAGTCCATCTCATTGGTAACATCAAAGGAGACATGTGTTGCCTTCCACCTTCCGAAGATACCTTCCAGCTACACCTTCGTCGAGCCCTGCATCAGTTGGCTGTAAGCAAGCGAGCACACATGTCTCAGCCAACCTACCCTGCTGCCACTGACTTTGGCAGAGAGCTTGTGAGTGGTACATTGGTGTCAACCATGATGGTGAAGGAGGCAAAACCAGCGGAATTCAAGCGCACCAAATATTGTCACTGCAAGAAAATGTGTGCATGTTATGTCATGATGTGTACAATTTGTAAAATAAATAGTTTAACTGGTTTGTATTTCTTTGGGGGCACAGATGCCTTGGCTGGAATGTTTAATAAAATAGACAGAAACGACCAAGATGCTAAATATATTGTATGTCTCTAAGAATTTTGAGCATAAGGGTAATAAAATCACCACATATCCATTGATTTTGGTTTGATTTTCAGAATGGTTACTGTGGAACGACTATAAAAGAATGACACATTGTATTTCTTAACTGATGTTGTCAACACATGTGTTTTGTGTACAGTATCTGTGATGCATTTATTGAAAGCCTACACAACCCTTGAGGATTTTAAGACAAAAAACATCTTTCGGTCAAAAAGGAAAGGGTGCATATACAACAATGGACACCTTTTTTTTCCGTAAGGTTTCTGGCAGAGCAGATCTCTCATTCAGTGGACCTTAATGTCCAAATTAATAGAAAAAAACACAAACAAAAAGTATAGCATGCCATGTCAAGTCCAACCTATTTTATTGAGCTTTTGAGCCTGTGAATCCCAGACTATTAGTTCTACCCAGTCCCTAGTCCCTGTTCCCCACTCCAGGTTCCAGTCCCTAGTCCCAGCCCTGGTTCCCCTGTGTCAGTCTAGTCCCCTAATCAAGAGATTCAAGATTTCTTCATTTGTCACATGTAATGTACGTGTACAGACACAGTAAAATGTTGAAGCCGACTCCAAGATGCTCAATAACAGATAGACTCCAATACTCAATTTAGAAATTACAAATTTACATTGTCCTTGTTTCCTCTGTCCTTGTGTTGTGTTGGTGTCTTGTTTGGAATCCCTCCACATCCTTGTCTGGGTAATTGTATGCACCTGTGTCTCATTGTGTCTTTTCACTCATCTGCACCTCTTCCTTGATTGTTCTCCCTGTGTATTTCAGCCCTCATGCTTTCCTTTGTCGGTCCTTTGTCTATGCTAGCGCTCTCCTGTGTTCCTGTTGCTTGTGTCTGGTATCACTGTAAATCCTCCTGAACCTGCTCTGCCTGCCTGCAGTCTGCACCTTTGGGTCTACTTTACCTACAAAACCACATTTTGTTGTGGAGACAAGCAGTCCACAGTGCTAGTGTCGGACACGTTGTACACTGTCGCCTCACAGCAAGAAGGTCCTGGGTTCGATACCAGCCTGGGACGTTCTTAGCACTGGGGGGCGAGTTTTCCCCAGGGTCGTCAGCTACCAAGGTGAAGTATCTCCCGTGCCTTTCTGTGCGGAGTTTGCATGTTCTCCCCGTGTTCGCAAGGGTTTCCTCCATAATGAATTCAATATGCAAAGCATGCAGAAGAAGGGATTGCTGACGCTGTCCGTCCCTGACGAACATGGATAGGAGCACTGGGATTGGTCCCCGGGAGCCGGTCATGCACACGCCTACTGTCTGCTCCTGGCTGGGGAAGGACGACTGGATGGGTTAAGAGCAGAAGAAGCATGTTATCGGTGACCCTGATGCATGTGTGTGTGTGTTTGTGTGTGTGTTTCCGATGTCGCCCATTACACTACACGTGTTTGAGTGTCAAGTACACTAGCATGCCACATGACAAATAAAGAGTTGTTGTTGTTGTTGGTTGTTCTTCTTCTCCTTCTTCTAGCTGTATTCCAAACAAAACCTAAACTTTATTCAGTTAGTTTCAGTATTCCTTTGGTATTAGGCTGCTAATTGTACGACCAAGTCTACATTTGCTTCAAGGAGCCAAAATGTGGCTCCGGAGAACACAGGTTCCTGACCCTGTGAGGTCTGAGGCCATCAGGCAAGCCTTTGAAAATTGGATGATGTACACCTAGGTTCCAGAATGTGAGGAAGGAAGTACTGACTGGCTGCATGTGCGCCGGCATGTGTTTTGAGTGTGTATACAGCTCCGTCAGCTCCACAGAGTCTTTCAGCACCAAGGACAGTGGCACAGGCCCAAGGACACTGCACAGAAGCTTAGGCACAGCATGTTTTTGTGTCTGTGTATGCGTGCGTGTTTGTCTCTCTCTTTCTCTCTCTCTCAATTCAATTCAAAGGCTTACTGTAATACTACTACTTCTACTACTACTACTACTACTAATAATAAATAAATAAATGCAGCTCAAAGTGCTTTACAACAGAGCATGCTTCACATACAAAATGAACACATAAAATAAACAAAAAGCAGGAAAATAAGATGGAAGATAAAACATATATATATAGTATAAAATAAAAGTGTAATGAAAATTTAATAAAATATTGTACTGGAGAGATATATATTAAAAAAAGGAAGTGTAGTGTCCCGCAAGTGCAAAAGGAGCTACTGTAGTTAAAAGCTTTGAAAACTGAAGCGATATGTTTTTAGCTCTCTTTTAAAAGTATTCAGTGAGCTGTCTTCCCTGATATCTATAGGTATTGTGTTCCATAGCTTTGGGCCATAATTGACTAAGGCTGCACTCCCGATCCTCTTCCGACTGTTGCTGGGAACTTCTAGTAAACCAGCAGTGGATGATCTAGCATCTATTGTATTTCAGATTGCTATTCTTGCACTTTGCCTTCAGCACTAGATTATGCTCTTAGTCACTTGTTTTAGAACGAAGATGCACTTGTGAGTTCTGGCAAGTAGTAGTACATTGGCTTTTCCTACGTTAAATGCAATTATTGTAAGTCGCTTTGGATAAAAGTGTCTGCTAAATGACTGTAATGTAATGAAATGCAATGATCTGAGTGCTCTTGAAGGCACATACTGTAGAGTTAACACGTTGTACATCAGGTTTATTGGCATAAAAGTTTCAACAACAATTTTGCCAAAGCATTAAAGTACAAATTGACTAAAAGTAATACCCAATACACAATAACAGTGAGTATTATAGTGTAATCAATGAATTAAAAGTAATCAATGACTTACATGAAGATAACTATAACTATATATATATAGTTATTATAGCTATATATAGTCCCTCAGTTTGTGACATGCAGTCACATGTTGTGCAGCTATGTATGTTGCAGGTCCCTCTCCCAGTATAACCTGTTGCTTACACACACACACACACACACACACACGCACACACGCACGCACACAAACACACACACAGGCACACGCACACACGCACGCACACAGACGCACACACACACCAACCGTGCAGGAGAGGTCCTCACACAGACATCCTGATATCACACAGTCGCTAATTAAATCAATAAAGACCTCCCACTGCGTCAGGGGCTGCAGACAGAGGGAACAAGGCCCATCCGGCCAACACACTCAGCAGCTCCGACGCTGCTCTCCTACAGTGAACAGTCTCAGACCTGGGGGGGTGTAGGGGGCGGGGTGGCAGGGGGCTACCCTCCGTCTATAGAGATGTGAAGAGCATTATTGATTTGTCATTTGTTTCACCAGCTGCTGGGTCCCAAATGAGGGATAACATCTCCCAGGGGAAGTGATTTTTCCTCCCTCCTCCTCCACCACCTCCTCCTCCTCCACCTCCTCCTCCTCCTGCTCCTCCTCATCAACCTCCTCCTCTTCCTCCTCCTGCTCCTCCCCATCCACCTCTGCTTATCTGCACTGCTGAGAGACAGAGAGAGAGAGAGGGAGAGAGAGAGAGAGAATGGAAGAGAGAGAGAGAGAGAGAGAGAAAATTGAAGAGAGAGAGAGAATTGAAGAGAGAGAGAGAGAGAGAGAGAGAGAGAGAGAGAGGGGGGGGGGAGGCAGATCACACCTCACGGGACTTTCTGAAACCAGTAAGATTAGACATGAAAAACTGATGCAGTGGCTTATTTCTGCTGCCTGGTATCAAACCTGCCTCTCTCACCATTAGCCTCTCAGCAGACAAATGGGTCCTTTGCATAAAACGTAGCCTCCTGCAGCTTTGTCTTACATTAGAAAACAAGTATATGCATGGCGAAATGCCAAGCACCGCGTATATTATTAGCTTTCAAAAAGCACCGCGCTGGCTGTCTCATAACACACAACATTAGTCTGTTCTCTATCCAACATCATCTTTAAGACCATTTATCACAATGCCAACGGAATAGACTTCACGTTTGTTTTTCTTCCTTTCTAGGAACCAGGCCTCAGTCAGGGCCAGGAGAGGAAGAGACCAAGGGATGGAGTGAGAAAGAAAGAGGGAGAAAGAGAGAGAGAGAGAGAGAGAGAACTAGAACATGAGGAAGGAGGAAGCATTTTTAGTGTCATTAAAACAGATTACAGAGTGTTTGCTCCGTGAATAAAATAAATAAATAACTTGTCCAGGAGTGCACAGGTCAGGAGATAATGAAGAGCTGTTGCTGCCAATTACCACTAAATGGTTTAATACAGTAGCCTTCACTAGGAGCTTCTCTGTGGCTTAATACAATACCCTCCACTAGGACCTTCTAAATGGTTTAATACAGTAGCCTTCACTAGGAGCTTCTATGTGGTTTAATACAATACCCTCCTCTAGGACCTTCTAAATGGTTTAATACAGTAACCTTCACTAGGAGCTTCTATATGGTTTGATACAGTACCCTTCACTATGAGCTTCTACAGTATATGGTTAAAACAATACCCTTCACTATGATCTTCTATATGGTTTAATACAGTACCCTACCCTTCACTAGAGAAGAGCCATCCACTGAACTCATGTTCAAAAAACTTCTTAAGACACACATGTTCAGGCAGGCCTTCGGCCATCTATAACGCCTTGCTGCTCGCAATGTTTTTTTTTTTCTGTTCTGTGTCGTTTTAATTTTGTCTCGTGTTGTATTGCCATTTTAATTTATTACTGTAAAGCACTCTGTGCATCCGTGCTGTGAAGAGTGCTATATAAATAAAGCTTACCTACTTACTTACTTACTTACTTACTTACTTACTTACTTACTAACTTACGGAGCTTCTAAATGGTTTAATAAAGTACCCTTCACTAGGAGCTGATCCCAGCGTTATTATACCTCTCCTCACTTGCTCCCAGACAAGGTTGTCTTTTCTGTATCCTCCTCATATTCACAACAAAAAGCCTCTGACATCTCAAAAAGTTCCCATCAATATAGCTTCCGCGTTTGGTTGGCAGCCCTTCTCCCAGGGAGTGTCAGGTCAGTGAAGATGCTAATTCAGACGTCCACACACACACACGTGAGTGATGGGAACGATCACAGTGGATGTGGCTGATTGTACGGTATTGTTAGGGTGCTCTGCCCGGCAACCAGCTCATCTGATCAACGATCGATGACAGGAGAGCGCGCGTACCCCGCCCCCTCCCCCCCGGGTCTCTGCTCCGAGAGGAACGTTGGCACCGGCCTCCGCCGGCTCCATCACCATCCCGGAAACATCTGTCCGCGGTCAATGGCAAGCGCGCTTCTAATCACTTCCCCTTTCAATAATACTCCCTAATTAAATCACATTGGATATTTTCTCTATTATGCTAATGTGCCGGGCTGGCAACGCGATTCTTTTTAAGCCGCAATTTCCCGCTCTCGTCTTGATCGACGCAGTCTCTCGCTCTCTAGCCTACTGCGGCGAGGGGTGTTGAAATTTGCAATGGCTCTCTGGGGTCGTAGGTGCGGACAGACAGCCCTGTAATCCAGATTGGCAACAAGCTTAGTGACAGAGAGCTAGAGGAGAGGTGGAGAAGAAGGAAGGGCTCTTAAAATGTCCGCCCCTCCCCCCCCACTACTCAGGTACTTGTGCGACATTTCTTTCTGCTGAGGGTTTTCATGTTTTCATGCATATAATTATTGTAGAGATGCATATAATTATTGTAGAGTATGTTGATTGTATTTGAGAATGTGATAGAGGCAGTTGTAGGTTACTGTGTGCATCCTTGTGTGTGTGTGTGTGTGTGTGTGTGTGTGTGTGTGTGTGTGTGTGTTTGTGTGTGTGTTGAATGTAAGAGAGAGAGCTGGGGGAGACAACAAGAGAGAAGGAGAGAGAAAGAGAGAAAGAGAAAGAACGAGAGAGAGAGAGTGTGAGATGGGAGATATGCATCACATTTTCTCAGGCAGCCATGCATTCATGGCCAGTAGGAAATAAAGTGTGTTTTTGACAAAGTGTGTGACTGTGGAGTGGCTCAACACAGACTTCCCTCCCTACCCCTGTGCCTCACTCTAATGTACCTGCCATGCCCCTGATATATGGCTGCATGTATATTTTAAGGTTCACCTGGCATGCATGTCACCTGCAGTCTGTTTATGGCATAATGATTGATCAGCACTGCTTTCTGGGTCTTTTTCAGTCAGAGGGAGGTGGGGGGAACCATTGGCTGGGGGTGTTTATTCCGTAAGACCCAAAGGTATATGCGAATCTAGCACATTCAGTTTTATTCACATAAAACAATCTATCACGTAACTATGTGCATTCTGAAAGCGCGCGCTCACACACACACACACACATGCATGTGCACGCACACACACACACACACACACACACACACACACACGCACACACACACACACACACACAGCTGCTTTGTTTTAGCTTGGCTGCAGTCACTCTGAGAGCCTGTCAGTCTGTGGCAGAGTTTAGTGTCACCCTCAGCAGTTCCCACTTCAAGACAAGAGTCAATGATGTGCTAATGTGCCCCCCCCCCCCCACACACACACACACACATCAACCCCCCAGCAGCACACCCCCCACCCCCCCACCCCTCATCAGCCAGTTTCTACTTGATGACTGAGTCCCAATGGAAAACAACAGGCTTTCATGTCGTAGTTTTCAAGCCATTTTCTTCTTCTTAGGATGGGGAAGCGTAGGACCCCCACACATGTTTCGCTGACACATTGATGGAGAGTCTGGCTGACAATTAAAAGTGACAAATAATTACAGTTTGGCAGCAGCTCAGTCACACTGCGCCTAGCGTTTGGGGGGCAGACGCCAGATTGGGAGTTTGATTTAAATTTTGTTTTCCTCCTCAAGTCCCTCTTTCTTTATTCAGGAGGAGGTGTCAGTTACTTGGTGGCAGCCTCCCACAGAGGGGGGTTGTGGGTAATGATCACCCAGGGCTAAGTGGTAATGCACGGCAGATTGACGCCATATTGGAGGAGGCGGAGAGTTCGGAGTTTAATTTGTCTTCTGAATATTCACTCTCTGCGCACATTTGGATGTGCTTAAACGCCTTCCCGGCCCGCGCTTTCACCACCCCGTGTCATCGGTCAAAGATATCTCTGAGATCCTGTTGAGGAAGGAAAACTCAGTACCTTTACAACGGTCACAAAGAAGAACAACAGTAAGATTAACAGCAACAAATGAAAAACAACTCCTTTCTAAAAACAAACAAATCACTTTTCTGAATTGTTTCGTTTGGGATGGTTGGATGCTGTGTGCATCATTTTCATACAACCCCGGCTTGAAACCAGAAGAACTTTCATCATGAGCATTGACAAGTTATCCTTGCACCTTGTGCTTCTACAGTATGTGACTCCTATAATACAATTAGCATACTGCATATCTGTGCCTATAGGGTGCTATTACTGCTACTGTACATAATAACAAGTGTAGAGTAAACATGTTGTCCCCCACCCATGATGCATGTTCCTTTGTGGCAATGAAGGAGTGGAATTGTGATATTTTCTTCATGAATATGGATGTATCACGTTTTAAGTGTTATTCATTTTAAAGTCGCACTGAAACGGACGTTTGAGATCATCTAACTTCCGTAGTTTGACGTATTTCCGACGCAAACAAGCTATGAGGGTGGGACATATGTTTAGAGGAATTTGATTGGAACATTAACAAGTGGACGGGTTTTAAGAACTTTAGACAGATTCGATAGAAGGATAGCGTTGATTGATGGGTGGATGTCGTGAGATTATTGGCCTAAAATCTAAGGTACCTGTTGTCGTCACTGCATGTGACATACCGTTTTCCAGGAAGTAAGAAATTATATACTTTGATATAAGACTAAAACAAAAGTAGAATTTTGTAATTTGTTTGGCATACATCATTGAATAGGTGAACACTATGACTAATTATGTGAACCAAAATGGGACAGAATGCTTTTTTAATTTCAGTGCGACTTTAAGTGCATTGTAGCCTATTTAACCCGGTGTGAAAAGTGAATTAATAAATCTGCACATAGAAGCACCAGAAGAGCTAATAAACACTTCAAGCTCTGAACTCTTTGGAGAAAGTAGATGGGCCTCTGATTAGAATAGACTATACTTTTACTGAGACACCAAGCATAGTTTATAT
Organism: Borostomias antarcticus; assembly: GCF_949987555.1. NCBI lineage: Eukaryota > Metazoa > Chordata > Actinopteri > Stomiiformes > Stomiidae > Borostomias > Borostomias antarcticus. The sequence goes on along the minus strand of NC_140241.1, from coordinate 8,737,133 downwards.
ATATATATTTTATGTACATAGCAAAATGTACTGTACTTGGCAATGGGGGAAAATGAACTGTGGCAAGCACCCCCAGGTGGAGGGCTCTGGTACATGTGTAACAGACAGACGAACAAACAAACTGATGCACAAACTAATGCACACGGGTCGATGTAAAGTCCCTTCCTACAACTGCTCCGATACCGTGGTTTGTCTCTCTCTAACTTGAGTCATCTCCTGTAAACGACTTGTCTTTGAGAGACAGTTATACCTCCTATGCAGTGGAGCTGTAGAGTAGGATGAATTGACTTAACCTTCAAGTGTCTGAGTGGCTCGCACATTTTTTCTTCGGTGTATTAACGTTCCCTGTAGAAAGTGATAACTGAACAGACACAGGCAGTAACAGGCTGGGTAATTGAGTCAAAGTTATGGAGGGATAGATGTTAATGGACTGCGGAGGAAGCACAACTCCCCTGGGAACAACGAATGCATGCAGGACTCAAAAGCCGGCTTAAAGGGAAAGCAGTGAAACTAACAGCTCACTAGAGGGTTCCTCATCCCTGTCTTTCAGATAAAAAGGTTAACGTCTCAACAACACAAGGAACAAGGTCACGTGAGTATACTGTAGATAAGTACACACACCTGCTTGTGCTGTAAACATATCACAGTCCCATGTTACACCGTATTACTTTCCATTACACTCATTTAGCAGACACTTTTATCCATAGCGACTTACTGTATAGTAATTGCATTTTAAACGTACAGGTAGGTACTGTAGTCAGTGTACCACTACTCGCCAGAACTTCACGAGTGCATCTAAACAAGTGACTAAGAGCATAATCTAGTGCTGAAGTCAAAGGGTAAGAGCAGCAAAATACAAATACAATAGGTGCTAACGACGAAGGGGTAGTACTTCTTGAAGAGC
>NC_140241.1:8716229-8731229 GCF_949987555.1 Borostomias antarcticus | reverse complement strand
GACCGTCCTCTCTGGGACAGACAGTTACACGCTCTGGCAGCTCGCTCGTTTTATATGACAGTGTTACTGTGGGCACTTAGGCCTGCTTCATGCTGACTAAGCCTGACAACTACAAAACATCAACAATCAAAATGTCCTCTGCCAGCACCTACTGTACATGTACAGTCACACTGGATCTAAAGTACATACACACTAGCGCTTGGGACTAGGCACCCACAATACACCCTATTGCTGTGTGAACCTGTCCAAGAACAGCAGAATAACTCATAGGGCTATGGGTAAACCCTTACTAATGTGATCATGAAAAATGATATACTGTTTGACATAATAATCCTCTGCACTTGCACTGGTTCCCAAGCTATGCCATGTACATTACATTAGATTACAGTCATTTAGCAGACACTTTTATCCAAAGCGACTAACAATAATTGCATCTAACGTAGGAAAAGCCAATTTACTACTACTGTACTTGCCAGAACTCACAAGTGCATCTCCTTTCTAAAACAAGTGACTAAGAGCATAATCTAGTGCTGAAGGCAAAGTGCAAGAATAGCAATCTAAAAATACAATAGGTGCTTAAGAGGGAGGATTGTTGTAGTACTTCTTGAAGAGATGAGTTTTCAGCCTGCGACGAAAGAAGGGCAGAGACTCTGCTGTCCTGATGTCAGTGGGCAGCTCGTTCCACCACTGCGGGGCCAGGACAGAGAAGAGCCATGACCGTGTCGATCGACCACAGGGTCTCGGAGTGACGGGGCAACCAGTTGCCCCAGGGTAGCTACAGTACCATCGCTGTCGGGGGGAAAACTTGTATCTCCAAAATGGCAAGCTTTCAGAATGCTGAAAAGAACATTCACAAGTTTGTTCTTAATCATGAAATCACATATGATGAGCTGTTTAGAATACATTTAATTGGTCTCAGGGCTGGGAGGTGTTCAGAGGTTGTAAAGAGTAGTCCCAGTTTTCAGTTGATCCCAGTTTCCAGTTTGTCGAAAAGAACAACAAAAAGAAAAAAAAAAAATGGAGACACAAGGTTTCTGCTTGACAGCGACGATACCCAGTTTTCAGAGCAGAGATGGCGCAGGTTCCTAACCACGTTAAGCTGCATATTTGAGGATGATTTCACACACGTTTGGATTAAATTCTTGAAGGAAATGGTTGGTGAGGCGACGGTGTCTCTGTCTCCTATAGCTGTGCAAGGAAGCAGGGTTGACTGTAGCATATCGAGCCGTCTGGCGTGTCCTTTCGTAAGGATGACTAACCTCCATTGATTTTCAACAGCGGGGCTGTGAAACGCTCGCTTAAGTGATATCGAACTTGGAAAAAGGAAATTTGACAACAATTTCGAATGAATTAGAAGCGAGATAGAGTGCCTCCTCTGTGTGGAATTCTGGACAGAGCATTGGCTGTTTTGTTTGTCTGGGCCTAATAAGACACAATAACCTTGATGCAGAGGAGGTCATATATTAAGAAGCTGTCCATGCTAGGAATGAAATGGATGCTTCTGATCGTAGATCGATATCGGAGCCACGGAGACAGAAGGAAATGAGCCAGCGTCTCCTCCACCGCTCCATGCAGAGAAGAGAAACATGAGCACATGAAGTATCCCTCCTCAGGCATATCGAGGACCCTCTTCACATCTAAACACGGAGCGGGGAGGAAAAAGCATGAGAGATATCCTTCATTTTCTAATTAAACATGCGAAATGCTTTGTGGAGCCATCTTGGTGCATCTCTCTCTCAGAGACTCCTTTTGGCAAATGCTATCTCTCCTGGCACTCTGCTGTGGCATTGGGAGGATGAGCTACACACACACGTACAGTACATACACACGCACACAGGAGTGCACACATGAGGACAAATGCAGAATGCGCTTAGATATAAGCCTAACGGGTGACGACAAGAGAAAGGGCGCGCTGCACTCCTTTACAGATTGTAGACCCAATTATGGCAGAGGGAGATAGAGCATGGACATCATCTGCATATAAATACAGAAACTTAAAGGGGACAGGGCTTCATAGCTCACAATGGGGAGATCTCATCAGCGCCCTCTAATGGGAGAGACATTTATTAAAGTACAATCACATTGGCAACAGACCTCCTCTCCTCTCACGTTTTAATGAAAGAGAATTTTTTTTTTTTTAGAGGGTTTTATTTCACATCACTCATCTGTCTCTGTCGCAGTTTTCATTTCCTAGACCCCCACCCACCACACCGTTGTGTGCATGGAACAGAAATACAGCATTTGCACATCTAATAATGAAGTAATAAATTAAATCTAATACGATATACTGTATAATCTACCAAACCATCCTAACATATGTGAGTTATACAGTGTATCTCATCTATGATGGAACTATTATATACAGTATCTGAATCATAGTGTCCCTTGTCCCCATTGGGGCCCCCTATGGTGAGATCTCTAAGGTCTCTCAGGTCTACTGACCAAGGTCTACTCACTGTTCCGAAATCTAGGCCAAAAGCCAAGGGTGCCCAGGTGTTTGCAGTAGTGGATCCCACCCTTTGCACCAGTCTTCCCCTACAGTAGTCATAAACAGTCAGTGGACGTTTTTTAAAAGCTGCTAAAAACCCACCTGTATCGCAAGCGCTTCATGTGATTATGTGTCATTGCCTTCTGTAATTGTGCTTGTGTGTAATTGCCTTCTGTGTAGTTTTAAATCGTTTATATTGTTTCCACAGTGCATCTGGAAAGTACTCATACCCCTTCACTTTTTCTACATTTGTTATGTTACAGCCTTATTCCAAAATGGATTACATTATTTTCCCCTCATCAATCCACACACAATACCCTATAATGAAAGTGAAAAAACATTTTTGTAAATGTATTAAAAACAAATAAACTGAAATAGGTATATGTACATAAGTATTCAGACCCGTCACTCAGTACTTTGTTGAGGCACCTTTGGCAGTGATTACAGCCTCAAGTCTCTTCTTGGGTATGACGCTACAAGTAAGGGGCACCTGTATTTGGGGTATCTCTCCCATTCTTCTCTGCAGATCCTCTCAAGCTCTGTCAGCTTAGAAAGGGAGCATCACTGCATAGCTATTTTCAGGTCTGTTGTTACTATTCTCATTATTTCTGGTGTTAATGTTGGATATTTCCCTGAAATGTAACATTTTACTATACATCACCTTACACTATCCCTCACAGTTACCATGGTTTAGAAAGGTGCTTTAAAAAACAAAATGTACTTGTTTCTCTATAATTGGTTGATGACATCAGCCACACTCACGTGGGTCAAGAGCGTTTCCAACCATTAAAGCTCACAGTGGCACGCTGCTCTCTTAATTAACATCAATATTTCTCTATTTCCAGGCAGATAAAGCGAGCATCCTGTACACTATAACTCTCTCTCTGTCTCACACTCCATTGTAACCTTTCCTATTGTTTGTCTCCCTACACCTCTCCTGTAGGAAACAGATAAGATTATCTGCCCATCACACTATAATTACGCAAGGATTTAAGAGATTACGAACTGGACATCTACAGATCAGAAGACACTTTATCAGAGGATTATCAGAAGGCAATCAACTAAGGACCTGTTTCTCAGTGCATGGATCAGGCAGGGGGAAAGAGAGAAAAAAAGACATTGTTGGCTTTTACTATCCTTGCTTTGTCTCCTAGTGAATATGACTAAAGGCCCATCAGATTGAAACTGACTTCCAAAGAATTACCTTTTGACCCTGGCTTTATAAACTAAATACTGACCCCTAAGTAAGTGGACACTATTTATTTTCTTCCATGTTCTCTATCCATTGACTCAAAAAGTAAAGGACTCTTGAGAGAAGTGGCCACTGCAACTTTTTGCTGTTGCTGCTGGGATATTGGGGACAGTACAGCCAGTCTAACATGGCCTCACCCCACCCGCAGTAAAGAGACAGTGCATTGACTGTTTTCCCAATTTAATGTGTTTAGTTTCCCTTTGTCATTTTCATGCTTCGTTAACGTAATGTGTAAAAACGGGCTTGACGACTCCGTAATGACGAGGAGATGCACTTACGGCTTGAATTTCCATACTAATGAAGTCATCGGGAAAAGCTTTTTACCCCCCCCCCACCCCCCCCCACACACACACACGGAAAACAAGAGTGCCAGCCTCTTACTGTGGCTCCGCTCTTGTTTCAGAGTCTGCACCTTTTAAAAGCTCTTCCTCATCCAGAGGCCATTTGGAGCTACTGTAGTGCAGTTCCCTGGTAGTTAAAGTGAGCACCCTGATGATTATCATCGCTAACACAGTGAATGAGCAGAGGGGAAGGTAGAGACATTTTGCCGCCAATGAGGCGAATAGATTGAATTGAAAAGAGGAGATATAAAACAGCAATAAAACTACGGCAAAACAACAACTAAAAGCAAAGACTCTGCACTTAACAGTCACGCAAGCCGACTGGGGTTTCAAATGGTCATATTTGAATTCTCTACCCTAAAGATCCCTGTTGGCTATTAGTTTTATAGAGAAAAGGCATGAAATGAGTGTAATGTAATGTGATGTAATGAAGTAATGAAGTGAGGTAGCTTATTGGCCTTACTTCTATGTGATTTAGGGATACTAGATGACAAAAGGGAACACCAATACCAAGATGGGATTTTCCCATATCAGAATTGTAGCTTTTCCAGCTAAATATCTAATAAAACTAGCTGACGATGGAAGGACACACCCCTTCTCTTGTTATCGTAACATAGCATGATGGGGATGAATTGTTAGCTGTCTAAATGCCACACTGTCACAAAAGAAAACTACTTCACATGTTGTTTCTTGTTTTCATAAATATGCCATGGTGGCGACACGTAATCCTACTGCCGAACCACAAAAGAGCGTTTCCCCTCCCAGCAACTGTGGAGAGAGCCTAATGATTACATCTACCAGAGCTCTCAGTGTTTATGTGACACAACTCTGACAGCGCATTGGGATGAGAACGCGGATAACACGCATTCATTAATTAAATAGGCGCCAGTGAGAGTATTGTTCTGTATGTGTAAAGCTTTAGATAATCGTTCAAAGTAAGCATGCGGTTCATTGTCAGTGGAGCGTACGCTCATGTCTTCATGGTTCATATTATACGGGATGAAGTAGAGATTTAAAAACTTTAAAAAGCTGTTGTATACATCATTTCAATAATAGCAAATGCTCATGTAATGGACATCTTTGTATTCTAAAAGGAGTAGTAAAGGGAAAATGCATGTTTAGCCCTGTTTTAAGGTTACTTATGATCATATACAATGGTTCAGATCAAAACGTTGACAAAACTAGCACTTTTGAGAAAGTCTGATAATTGCTCTACCACCGTTTAGGTCATACAATGGATGTGGGTGGGCATCTTGAAAAATCACTCAAAAACATGTTAAACTCTCGATTTCAAAGACAAGAAGCTCACCGAGGGGGTAATTGGTGTCTGTCCGGAACTACTTACGGAAGCTATTGTTATTGTTTATGTTTTTAGGCTACCTAGTTTGCGGAAGTTTACACACGTATGTGCTGCGACTAAATAGTTCTATGCTAAATATTTAAAAAAGCCTTTCCAGATGAACTAGAATCTTAATTTATGGCAAATTATATGTCAGAACGCCAACTAACACCTCGATGAGTTTCTTGTCTTTGAAATTGAGTTTTGAATGATTTTTCAAGGTGCCCACCCACATCCATTGTATGACCAAAACGGTGGTAGAGCAATTATCAGACTTTCTCAAAAGTGCTAGTTTTGTCAACGTTTTGATCTGAACCATTGTATATGATCATAAGTAACCTTAAAACAGGGCTAAACATGCATTTTCCCTTTACTACTCCTTTAACATACAGTAGTATGTGTGCTGTTCCCGTTGTTTGCTGTTCCCGTTATGTTAATGTCCTAACTTTTACAGTATCTTCTGGAGAATAAAGAATTCTCCCCATCTTCTTAGCATCTCTGTTAACACAGCTAGCCTCTGGTTATGCTGGTAAATCGTTTGGGGGGGGGGGGGTGTATACAGAATGAGGTGTCTGCTCCCGTGTGATTTGGCTCACTAGCCCAGGATGGGATAGCTTCCATGCTGCTGTCTGCCTTAATCCGGGGGCACAGGTGACACACACATGTATTGGACCACGGCAAGTGGACATAAGGCTGGACAAATGAGTTCACCTCTTGACTGGGCTCATGAGGACTGAATTGGAGAGGGGCCGTCGCTGTCGGTCAGCGCAGAGCAAGCGGTGGAGAAAGAGAGTGAGGGAAGAGACCGTTGAGCTAACAGGCTCAGGGAGGATGAACCCTCACAGAGACGATGGGATGAGGTGTGTGGAGCGTGAACCCCTATGTTTGTTCTGTGAGATGAGAGGCACGCCGGTCGTGGCGGGCCGGTAGCGGTCCAGTCTCCAGTGGCTCCACCCAGGAACCAGGCTCACTGTAGCCTATACAAGGGGAGGCGGCAGCGTTTACAATGCGCTCCCCATCATTATTAGGTGCTTTGAATTGCAAAACAAACACCAGTGTCGTTTCAGTCCGCTGAGTCACTGAGCACAATTAAATTCATCTTCAAGTATTTTGGCACATAAACGATATAGGTAAATGGACTGTACTTAGACAGCGCTTTTATCCAAAACCTTTTACAATGGCCTCTCATTCAACCATTCACACACAAACGGCAGCAGCTGCCACGCAATGTGCCAGCCTGCTCACTGGGAGCAATTTGGGGCTCAGCGTCTCGCCCAAGGACACGTCGACATGCGGAGAGAGGAGACGGAGGGATTCGAACCGCCGACCCTGCGGCCATCGGACGACCCGCTTTAACTACTGAGCCACAGTGATCCCCAGCCGCCAAGTGTCTCACGGCAAATATAGTTCTGGAGCACGATGATGAAGGGCCTGAGCATATGAACGGCCCGTTGCGATGACGACAGGAGATGAAGGAATTAATATTAACTGACTCCAACTGTGTGTACACATTATAAGCATAACCGGCCTAAGATGGACTGTTGCTGTAATATTGCATGGCTAGCACTTAGGAAGCATCAAGAAAGCTCCAACAGCCCGCACAATTAAAATTTAAAGCAGGTATACAGGTTTGTTTGTCAGCAAAGTGCAGGAAGGTCTGGCTTCACTTCTCACTAAATTCACCTCTGGTTATTTTCAAGGCAGCAAGTTGAACATAACATGCGTGTTTAAAAAAAAACAACAACAAAAAAATAAAAACAAACAGGAAAGATTTCAGACATTTAGTTTTGCATTGTTGAAATATAAACGGGACTTAGGCAAGGCAAGGCAAGTTTATTTATATAGCACATTTCAGCCACAGGGCAATTCAAGGTGCTTTACATGAGACATTAAAAGCATTAAAACAAAATGCAATACATTATAGACATTTAAAACAAAAAGCAGGACAAATAAAGTACAGGAACAAGTTACAGTGCAGTATACAGATAAACATAACTCCTCTTAGAAAGCAGTGGCAAAAAGAAAAGTCTTCAGTCTTGATTTAAAAGAACCAAGAGTTGCAGCAGACCTGCAGTTTTCTGGAAGTTTGTTCCAGGTATGTGGGGCATAAAAACTGAATGCTGCTTCTCCATGTTTTGTTTTAACTCTGGGGACAGAAAGCAGACCTGTGCCAGACGACCTGAGGGGTCTGGATGGTTCATAGTGTATGAGCAGATCAGAAATATATTTTGGCCCTAGACCATTCAGTGCTTTGTAAACCAACAGCAGTATTTTAAAGTCAATTCTTTGACAGACAGGAAGCCAGTGTAAAGACCTTAGAATTGGTGTGATGTGATCAACTTTCTTAGTCTTAGTGAGGACTCGAGCAGCAGCGTTCTGAATCAGCTGCAGCTGTCTGATCGATTTTTTAGAGAGACCTGTAAACATGCCGTTACAGTAGTCGAGTCTACTGAAGATAAATGCATGGACAAGTTTTTCCAAATCATTCTGGGACATAAATCCTTTGATCCTTGATATATTCTTCAGGTGATAGTAGGCTGACTTTGTAATTGACTTAATGTAGCTGTTGAAATTCAGGTCTGAGTCCATGACTACACCAAGATTTCTGGCTTTGTGTGTGGTTTTTAGCATTACTGATTGAAGTTGAGCACTGACTTTAAATCGTTCTTCTTTGGCTCCAAAAACAATTACTTCACTTTTATTTTTATTTAGTTCTGGCACATCCAATCATTGATTTGTTGAATACACTTACTCAGCGCTTGGATTATAGTCACCTGGTGATATGGTGATATAGATTTGTGTGTCGTCTGCATAGCTATGGTAACATATTTTGTTTTCCATAATTTGAGTTAGTGGGAGCATGTAAATGTTGAACGGAATAGTTGGGGAACTCCACAGGTTATTTTTGTCAACTCAGATTTGTAATTGCCTATAGACACAAAATAGTCCCTGTCCTTCAGGTAGGATTCAAACCAATCTAACACTGTACCAGAAATTTCCAGCCAATTTTCCAGTCGGCTTAGTAGTATGTTGTGGTCTACCGTGTCGAACGCAGCGCTGAGATCCAGTAGTACTAAGACTGAGATTTTGCCATTATCTGTGTTTAAATGGATGTCATTAAATACCTTAATTAGAGCAGTCTCAGTGCTGTGGTGTGGTCAAAATCCTGACTGGAAGACATCAAAGCCATCACTTAGTGCCAGGAAGTTATTCAGTTATTGGAAATCAACCTTTTAAATTATTTTGCTTAGAAATGGGAGGTTTGATATGGGCCTATAATTGTTCATTTGTGAGGTGTCTAGATTATTCTTTTTTAAGAGTGGCTTGATGACTGCAGTTTTCAGGGTTTGCGGGAACACACCTGAAAGAAGAGATGTGTTTACAATTTGTAATAAATCAGAGGCCATGCAGTTGGATACATTTTTGAAGAAGTCTGTAGGTAGAACATCAAGGCAACAGGTGGAGGATTTCAGATATTGTATAGTGTCCCCCAGGGTTTTATGGTTGATCGGATGAAATTGTGTCATGGTATTGATTTTAAGTGGACACTGCGACGACACATGTCCTGGAATGACTTAGTGAAACGTTTAGACAAAGCCTTTTCCTGACAGCGCTGTGTGCTTGCAGGCTGCTGTTCTTTTGTCCTACTGCAAGCCACTTACAGTACAGTGGGTAGAACAGTGGAACTGTAGCTGGGCTTCAACAGACCCAATTCACAATAATGCGAAGGGTCTGGAGCTGCTGAGTTTATTTTCAATTTCCAAGGGGCGTTATCAATGGTCGCAGACAAAATTGCTCTGGATGCAATTGGATAGACCTATAACCAGCAATTGGATAGACCAGCAATTGGGCAGACCTATAAGAGAGAATGGACAATTTCAAGGAGCCTACCTTGGTGTCCGGATCACCAAAGACCTGTCATGGTCAACACAGATGGACACTGTGGTGAGGAAGGCATGGACAGAGACTGTACCACCTCAGACACCAGATTCAACAGAGCTTCTGTTCATGCATGATTGAGAGCATCCTGACTGGGAACATCACCACCAGGTTTGGGAACAGCAGCATGCAGGATCTCAAGGCCCTTCAGAGAGAGGTACGGTCAGCTGAACATACCTTAGGGTTGCCTCTCCCTCACCTTGATGACATCTACAGCAAGACCTTGATGATATCTACACCAAGAGATGCAAGACCAAGGCCACCAGAATCCTGAAGGACCCCAGAAAAGGTACTGCACCCACATGGTGAACATAACTGAATTATGCTTGGTTTGGCTATTGTTTGCAAGCTAGCTAGCTAGCTACTACCATTAGGTTTAGTGTTTGTATCAGGGCAGGCACACTAATTTGGGGCAAAGCTGCCTCTCTTTGCAGCTGATGAGCAGACAAAATAATTCTATAATAGGCAGCTGGAATGCGGGTGGGGTTATATTCAGAGCAGTATTTCTATTGACTGGTTTACGTCATCACGCTGTCAGGCCCACGGTATCCGAGGAAAGCGTCATTTTTAATTATTTGTAAAAAAAAAAATATATATATATATATATATATATATATAGAGAGAGAGAGAGAGAGAGAGCGAGCAACAGAGAGAGCACATCACGGAGCCGGCAGTGACATTTTCCTAAAACATTATGGAACGAGAAGCAGTGGGATGTCACGGATATCGCCACGGCTAGCGGGAGTGGTTAGGCACAATGCACCGCTTTGATTTCCATAATGTTTTAGTAAAATATCACTGCCGGCTCCGTGATGTGCTCTATTTTTTTTTATTTTTTTTTATTTTTTTACAAATAATTAAAAATGAGGCTTTCCTCAGATACCGTGGGCCTGACAGCGTTCATATTTGGCACGGGTATCCTCAGCGGTCCCGGACAGACCGTGACGGGGCCGGATTTTTTTATTAATTAATGTTTTTGCTAATTTCTGCATAGTATTTTAAATTAAAATCCACTTCAGAGGTGCGTTCAAATTCAGCAAAAGAGGCAACTGTTCATGAACTTTTACAAACTATTTCAAACTTTTTTTCTGTTACCTTTGTGTTTGCCGCAACCGTTTTCAAACATAGGCAAGTGGTCTGAAAAGATAATTTGCGGTGAATGAAACTGGAAGCTGCATGGACTTAGGGAAAAGTGAATTGCATGACAGAATGAATGAATTGAATACTGGAGGCCCTTTTCACTTGCAACTAAGCTAGGTTGCAGCACGCTTTGTAGTAGTGGGACTACATCCGATGATATGATCATCCAGAAAATCATTGATGATCACAGAAGCGCATCTCATCGCAATGTCTGTTTACATTTAATGCAAACTACAGTATTTGGAACATTCTTAAAAAGCCATTCAAATATAACCGTTTAAAGAAAACGTTCACCACAAATGTTTGCCTCTGTTCACTGAATTTGAACGCACCACGGGTAATTGTTAAATTGAGTAAAAATTCAAATTATAGCATGACATGACCAGTTCTTGCTCACACTGATTATGTTTCCTGAGCTGCTGCAGTATCTACATTATACGCTGCTGGTGCAGATTTCATTTCTTATTTTAGACATGTTATTTGTTAATTAAGCATCTGCCTGTGGAAAGAAATGAAAAGTCTGACATAATACTGTAGGTAAAATTAACTAAAACGACCCAGTTTTGATATAAAGAATGTTCTGCACTAAGATGATTTGAGGATTTCTCCTTCAACAAAAAGGATTCCAACATGTTTGCAGATTAAGGGGATCACTGCAAAATGCATCTCTGTTCTGAGGCTGTAATAAGCCCAAGATGTTCTTTTTCCGCCTTGTAGTGGATTGATGAATTAGATGGAGCTGGATTTGTTTTATTTATTATGCTTGTTTGTTCCTGGACTGCTGTGTTGCCTATGTCTTGGAAGGGACATCTTAAAGTCAATGCTATATCTCACACATAAAGCAGTACATAGAAGCCCTCTCAGTTACATTACATACAGTAAGAGGACACAGAGTTGTACTGTTACATAATACTGTACTTCTTGTGTATAAATAATACTTCATATCATATTCAATGTCATATTCAGTGCAATTTATTTTTTATTTTTTTCCCTTCTTAATAAAGTGAGCTAAATATAATAAAATAATTTGAACGTAGGTTCCACAATGCACTTTACAGAAAGGTACTAGTATTGAGAAAACAATTTGCATGCTAAAAGCATGAAACACTGAGAAGAGCAAAGGTCAGGCGGATACAAATGCATGAATACTGTAGGTAAAACAACGCTAACAAAACCCAAATTACCAAAGCTTAACTTTGAAACACCTTTGAGAAATACAGTACATTATTGTAACTACACGAATGTGTGTACGCATTCTGTTATCAAACACATTGTGTGTAGTTACAGGGAGAGACTGAGGCTGGAAAATTACATAACAGTGTTTGTCTTGTAATCAATTAGTCCCAGGTTTGAAACTAGCCAAGGCCAAATGCTTTTTGTTCTTCAACTAACTACTTTGAGTTGTACCCTAATCGTCTCACCCTAACTGTAACCCTAAATCCGGGCATAGACTGTGTGATTTTAAGAGCTGTAATGTCGGTGCACCTCAATGCCTGACTGAAAGTTTTAGCCCTAGCGTCTCAGATCTGATCACACCTACAGTAACAACATGCATGCTCACACCGTCCGATTTCTGTCATCCACGATCGCTTGTGACACGACCAAAATGTTTCTGACATGCCAGAAAGCTGTTGGCAGGTCGCAGCCTCATCCTTAGAACGTACAGTAGGAGCAATTAGTCTTTGATTGCTGACTCTCTCACACTGTGCGACTTGCTTACGACTGACATCCGATTTGGCTTCACGGCGCTAGGATTTCTCTACGACTACACTTTACGACAACAAAATCGTGGCGAAATCATGGACAAATTGCACAGTATATGCCCAGTTTAACACAAAGCCTAACCCGAATCCTAACAATAAACTAACCAATAATCCTAACCCCAACCACTGGCAGCTGAATGCCAGGTTTGTGAACATGTGACTGAGGAGCAGCTGTTGTGTGACTTTAGCCTTGTAGTTGTGGCAATACAATATACTTAGTAAAGAGGTGGGGTTGCACTAAAAAAAAAGAGATTTCGTCCAAAAAGTTACTTAGGCACACAGAGGAGTTAACCTAGATGTTTCTGTAAATAGGCCTTCATCAGTATGTCTGATGTATAGCTGTAATGAACAAGGAGGAGCTTATTCTGGGGACTGCCCCCCACCCCCCCCCCACCCTGGGACCTAATCTCCTTATTGACCAACTCCTCTGTGTGTTTAACTGCATTTAAAGATTGATTGGCCAATCTGCCCGTTATCTGCTAGGCACAGGCATGGGATCGTCCCTGAATAAAAGCGCCTCTGTTTTGCTTCTGATGTCTTTATTCTTCCTCGGCTGGCGTGTGGCGGGGTGGTTATGCCTGATTGACTGCACCTTGCTGAGAAGTTGGTCTTGTTGATAATTTGACAGACTATGTTGTTGATTTGGCAGCAGCTGCGTTGGTTTTTGTGAAGTGAGTTGGGAATATTCTGACGACAGACAGATTAGGCCTGGTAGAACTCCATTTTAGGGGATTGGTTGGCATCCCCAATGACCAATAGAAAACAGTTTCCGTTTGAGACCTAATGAGCCATGCTGTATGACTGAAGGAATACTGTCACTATTGACAGTCTTTCTGTAGAAAAGCAATCAATCTAACATAGTTTTAAATAGAAACAGAGCTGTGTGTGTGTGTGTGTGTGCGTGCATGTGTGTGTATGTGTGTGGCATGTGTGTGTGTGTATGTACGCGCGTGTGTGTTTTCACCTGCGAATAGGCATAATAGTACACAGTATGTTTGTTTTATTCTGTGCCTGAGGATTGGTACTGCAAAGCCTTCTGGGATTTCTACAGTATCCTTAGTCATTGTGTAACCACCACTTGCTTCCATAAGCAAATTTCATCACTCTTTGGAAAATTAGCTTCTCTCATTAAACACAGTGTTCCACAGTGTTTGTGTTGGTGACACAGTGTGACAGCTTGTCCAAGTTATGAATCGAAATAAAAATGTATAAGCATGTGGGCATCCATCTGGAGGAAATATAAATGTTGTGCCATTGTTTTGTCATTCTATTAAAAACAGGTTTATATTCATATGACAAGCTGGGGAGTAATTGACAACAATGTAATTCCACAAACACAGGGCCCAAATAGGAGGGCACTAGCAACTTAAGCAAGCCAACAAACTAGCACTAGCAACATAAACTGTGCAAAAGACAGTATTGTGTCGTTGTCTTTTGTTGTACCTCTCACAATTTTTGCATCACTGCGTCAGTGCAGTGCGGGCTACTGGGTATATACAGTAGTGGGCGACATAGTATGTTTTTATTGTGACAGTGAAGTGCAGTGCAGGATCTGTGTGTGTGTGTGTGTGTGTGATGCCGCCATATAAACATGCTGTGGGAGATGACAGAGATCTGTGGTGGATCAATGCCCCCCCCCTCGTACCGAGGGTCTCCCTATGTTCAGCTCTGACAGTCTCAGTGAACTCATAGTCAGTCATGACTACTACTGCTACATTACTAGGCCACAGAGACCCCCGTCTGTAAACAGGGTAAAAAAAGAACCAGAACAACCAGATACCAGAAGCTGTGTAATGGCGAATACTGAATACTAGAAATGGTGCTCAGAGAGCACGCCTCCGCCCATGAATGCAATTCGCGGCCGTGTGCGTGCGCACGTGCGTGCGGGCAGGACTTGTTTGGTGTTCGTTAGGCTGAGAGCTTTATGCCAGTCCCCGTGTCTCTGTGACCATCCCATGTTGAGATATGTCCGTTTTACTGGCTGGTTCGGTGCACTCCGGGCCTTTCCCCCTACACCCCCCAGTCCAAACCCCGTGTCTCTAGCACCCCCCACACGGGGACCTGGCTTTGCTCATAGTTTTGTTTTAATTTGTGGATCGGCCCCGTGATTCGGATCCGTGATTCAGATCTGTGATTCGGATCCGCTCCTAATGCGTTCTAAGTTGGCCCATGTTACACCTCTCCACATTATTCATTTGCGTTTCATTGAAATATTTTTGCGTAATCCTGCTACCTAACTAATAAATAAATAAAAAATAAATAAATAAAACACACTCCACCGAAAACATTACCTCTCTCCCTGCGCAGTCGCTGGGGCGGAGGTACAGCAGCGATACAGCGAGGAGGAAAAGGAGAGAACGCCGCATTCGTTGACTGTGGCCGCCCTCCGGTACCCCCCCCCCCCCCCTCATCTCCCCTCGGACGGCCCCTGTAAAGACTGTGGTGTAGTTCCATCACTGAAGGCTCAGGGGAAGGCGCTGTTTGTATGGAGGATGAATCCCACTGGCAGAAAGATACTATTTTTTGAGATGGGGGTTTGAAAGAGGACTGCTGGATTGTGGATGGTAAACCTGTCAGCTCTGCGGTGCGTGTGTTGCTGTAGATGAGGAGGCAGCAGCGCCCAGCAGGTCGGGGCTCCAGGCTGTCCTCTCAGATGAGTGCTCATGGACGGACAGGGAATAGGAAGACACCATGAGAGACTACTGACCGGCTGGATGTAGAGAAGCCTGCAGCTTGTG
>NC_140241.1:8588729-8711229 GCF_949987555.1 Borostomias antarcticus | reverse complement strand
CTTTGGGGGAGTGAGTATTATTTTGAGTCACCAGAGCTCTGGAAGCAGTATGGGAGAGGGCAGCTGAGGCCGGTGTGGACCAGGTGAAGGCCACTAGACTTGTAACGATGGGCTATTTTCTCCTCAGACCAGCCTGCTGCAATCTCGCTGATCTCTCATTAAGCCCTCAGAAAAAAGCTGCTCTCCTCTGCCAATACCGAGCAGAGAGGGCATAGAGAGAGAGAGAGAGAGAGAGAGAGAGAGAGAGAAAGAAAGAAAGACACACTTCCAGGAAAATAACCTCGACTGTCAATCTCTTCCAAAATATCAGGACAAACAGAAAGGTGGAGCTTCATGACTTTCACATCTCACAGATGCCACCTTTATTACTAAGTATTATGGAACGAGAAGCAATGGGATGGCATGGATATCGCCACGGCTAGCGGGAGTGGTTAGGCACGACGCAGGGGAGTGCCGTTATACCCCGCTAGCCGTGGCGATATCCGTGACATCCCACGGCTTCGAGTTCCATAATGCTTTTATGCAACGGTTGCCACATTTATCCGTCAATATAAAAAAAAAAACGAACTTTAAAATGTATTTTTAATGGAACTATTTCTTAATAATTTGCGGATACTTCTGCTGAAAAAGGGAACGTTGCCAGGCAACGACAATGCTACAGCACATCTTTGGGTGCGTTAAGTAGCTGAGCGCTCACTCTTAGCCCAGTCCCAATGTCCCCCCTAAACCCTCAAGCCCTGAGCCCTCACAGACTTATTGACGTCACCTGGTAAAGTGGTTGAGTGCGAGAGGCTGCAAGGGCTCGAATTGGTATAAAAAGGAATGGGACAGCACTTGCGACATCACATTACATTGACGTGAAAACATATTTCTTACTATTGTGGGTGTGGGGCTTTTTATCAAATTTTCAATTTTACATGTTTTTCTTGTAGGCCTTCATGTAAATTAATTTTGGGCTGAGTCAAATCCCCTTTACATTATCCGAACTCTGTGTTACCCTCAAAACATGTCTGTTCAACTTGTTGAAATCATTTCATTTTGTGGTGATGCGAACTACATTACTGCCTGTGATTCTTGTTTGTGATGAATCCAAAAGTATTTACTTAAGAATGATAATATATTATGTATACACATTCCTGCACCTCACAACTCTTTCCATATTCATGTTAGAAATCTCAATTCAAAGAACATCCCGAAATGGGTGATTAATGTCATACCGCTTTTAACTGGGAAATCATATGATTTAGAGCAGGGGTCTCAAACTCGCGGCCCGCGGGCCATTTGCGGCCCACCACACCACTCCATCCGGCCCGCGACATGATGTCAGAAATATAATGTAATCCGGCCCGCAAAATAATTCCTTGTAAACGGCGCCGGCAGGCAGGCCTACAATGCGAAATTCAAATTGTGGGGCGAAATTCTGTTATTGTGCACAGCGCGCAAGGTGAACGATGCAGTCACAGGTGCAATCAATCCGCACGCGACTGTGAACGGAATGCAGCTAGCTACCGAGAGGCTGTTTTCATGATTAACTAACGTTAGGAACACAGACCGTTTCAAGAAAGATGGACATTGTAGTATTTTTTGTAGAGTTCAATGGAAATGCTACCTGCCTGATATGCAAGAACAAAGTGGCCGTTCTGAAGGAATATAATGAGCTATTCATTAGGCTAGTAAACATGGAGAGTGTCGGGAGACGAGAGAAAAAAACGAGCCATACAGTTGAGAGGGCTGACGTCTCAGTCTTTCAAGATAAGTGTCTAGCCAGAAATAGAGTAGTAGCCTACACATGTATTCAAGTGTCTGGTAAGAAATGGAAACAAACCTGAACTTTAATAAATGCAAGTAGCTAGCTACAGGTCCAGGGCAGGCTTACAGTAGTGATGCATCTTGCAGTTAAAACAGAATAGTAGGTAGTACAAATGTAGGCTATTCAAGATCAAATAAAAGTAAGGAAAAAAGATTTGCAGCACTAACTGTTAAAATATATTAAAATGAATGGAAACCGGTTTGAATTTGTATGATGAAAATGTTAGTTATGGAATAGTCTTGCAACATTTAGAGACTGAGTTGTGAGTCTAGTTATGGAAATGAAAAATGACATTTTCCGAAATATTGCACTTTCTTATAGTTAGTAGTAGTTGAAGTTGACTTGGCCCTCCTATGAGTTGACGATACCAGCAGTGGCCCCAAGCCAATTTGAGTTTGAGACCCCTGATTTAGAGCAACAGAAATCGATGTAATTTATAACCTTAGCCTACATATTTTTACACATCACATTATACAAACCCATGGGGTTAATAACCCATACTTAAAAATAATGAAACCAAAATAATTATAAGGCTACTTGTGCAGATAAGCAAGTCCAGCTGAAAACATGAAAACATATTTTGTTTTGTAACGTGAACATTAGGGTTGGTTGATCTGTCCGTGCTTGTTTATTGGCTGTTCTTCAGGTAACCCCGTGTTTCACGTCACAACAATATGAACTGTGGGTAATTCCCTTAGGCGAAGTCTGCAGAAGTGCAGACTTACGGCAAGGGGCCATAAAGGGCTCAAAATGTCTGCCAGAGAGCCCTCATGCACTTGCCGATTTGACATTGGGACACCCCTAAGCCCTCGCGGACTTCGCGGGAGCGCGCCCTTAAGTCTGTGAGTCTGCAAGGGTGGACATTGGGACTGGGCCTTAGAATGCTCACTTTGAGCGCTGAGCGGTTTTTAAAACCACTTAACGGTCTGCTCTAACCAAGTGCTGAGTTGCTAGGAGACGAGAACTTTTCACCTGTTGTCAATCATGTGTGATTAGTGAGCAGCGTCCCAAGGATTCCCAACGCGCCCCTTGTTTTTTTTTGCTCAGGTGATGATGATTATGATGTGGTGTTTGGCTCAAACAGATCATAGTTCAAAACTGCTCACTTGTGCTCTGAGCAGATCAGTCTGAGCGTAACTGAGCAGCCCGTTAAGTGAATTCTGAGCTGACTGAGCGCTCAGCTACTTAACGCACCCATTGTAAACATTGATCTGGACACTGCCACGGCTACTAATAAGAGGTGGATTGATATAAAAAGATGTGCGAACATTCGATTTTAGCGTGGGGATATCGTGGTTAGCACCGTGGCTGGAATGCAAACTGACCAATAGAGACAATGGACCGGATCTATACCGTTATAGATATATATTATAATTCAGCTTAAAGGTGTAGTAAAGGGAAAATGCATGTTTATCCCTGTTTTAAGGTTACTTATGATCATATACAATGATTCAGATCAAAATGTTGACAAAACTAGCATTTTCCAGAAAGTTGATAATTGCTCTACCACCGTTTTGGTCATACAATGGATGTGGATGGGCATCTTGAAAAATCATTCAAAAACATGTTAAACTCTCGATTTCAAAGACAAGAAGCTCACCGAGGGTGTAACTGGTGTCCGTTGGTGTTCTGACAACAAATTTGCCGCAAAGTATGAATCCTGTAGGGTTTTATTGATCATTTTATGAAATCCATTGACTTGTATTGACACAACCGTTGTAGATGGCGGGGAAATATTTTGCTGCTCTTTTTCTCTGTTTTCTCCTCTCATCCCTTTCTCCTCATCCTACCCCCCCCCCCCTCCCCACCATCCACTTCTGTCCCTTTTCTCTCCATCGTGTTTCGCCCCTGGTCCAGCTCCCAGCTGACGTCTCCTTCGCCGTCAGAGCGGTGTGGTCGGAGCTGTGGGAGAGAACGTCTGACCGTCCATGGTGTGATGAAGAGTGAATTCCCCGGGGAGGAACTGGTCGGCTCTCTAGCGCTCGAGGCTTTCTTAACCAGCAGCCAGGCACAGGGAAACAGCAGGTGGAGGACGGTCTCACGAGGCTAGAACAGGTTAGTGTTTACTATGTACCCAGTTACCCAGCAATTAGTACTGTAATCTCACCGCCAACAAGGAAATCGAGTTCCTAAACTGCCGTTCACTTCCTGTTCAAAAACACAAAACCAATAGCGACCAGTAGACACTCACATCCAGGTTTCGTATCCAGGATGAATACAGTAGTGTATCTATCGAATGCCTAACGAGATGTGAGATGTGCCAACTTATGTCTAAAGGGGCTGCATATGTCACAACCTGAGAACTGTAGGTGAGTCAGAAGATACCTCAAACCTGCTTGATCCTCTGGAGCGTAGCACGTAGCTCGGGAGGTAGAGCGGTCGGCTGGGAGATGGAAGGTCCCCGGTTCTATCCCGGTATGCTGATCAGTATCACTGCGGCTTGCTGGGCAACACTGTTGCCTTGCAGAAAGAAGGTCCTGAGTTCGATTCCTGCATGGGGCCATCTCCCGGGCCTTTCTGTGTTCTGAGTTTGCATGTTCTCCCCGTATGCGCAAGCCTTTCCTCCATAAAGAACCCTATACGAAAAACATGCAGAAGAACAGATTTTTTAACGCTGTCCGACCCTGATGAGGATGGACAAGAGCACTGGGATTGGTCCCCCACTGTCTGCTCCCGGCTGCCCTTGGAGGAAGGATGATGGGATGGGTTAAGAGCAGAAGAAGCATTTCATCAGCGACCCTAATGTGTGTGTGCGTGCCTGTGTGTGTTTCCTGTGTCACCTATTACACTACACACGTGTTGAAAGTGCACTGCATGCCTTGTGACTAAAACATTTTTCTTCTACTTCTACCTAGCGGCTCTTTCTGAGAGGGCACTATGGATGAGCTCCACCTCATCGCTTCCCCACTGGGCTGGGCTTCCTACTGCTGCCGCCACCTTCCGTTGACGGGACCGCCTGCTCACACATGTTAATAAGGAAGCAAACAACTTGTTTCTGTGGCCAGTCACACACTTGGTTCAGCCAGCAGATAGCATTGATCTGCATGTGTGGGGCGACAGTGTTTTTTATTGACTGAGAGAGGCAGAGAGAACAGTCTGATTACTTAAAGAGGAATAAGGGAAGAAGTCTAGGGCCATTCACAAACAAAATTCAAATGATATTCTCTTAGGAAATAATAACCAACTCATTTTTCACTTACCAACATTTTATTATAAGGCTCCTAGAAACTACAACAACCTACTGTACCAATGTCTCTGAAAACTCAGCAGTAGTTTAGGTTAATTTAAAATGCTTTTATCACTTACCTCACAATGTTATTTGTTGCATATTGCATATCTTATGATGTATGTATGTATGTATGTACAGTATGTATGTACAGTATGTATGTATGTATGTAGACATATATACATGCACATATACCCCTCAAAAATGTGATGGTATATTTCAAGGGATTTTACACTGAAAATAAAATACATTTTCACAAATTTTCACAACATCAACCTGCTTCAAATGTCAGCCAGTGAAATTCACAAATGTGTGAAGTATTGTCACACGTTCAAGAGTTGGAGAGCAAGATGGTACAGTAAGTCAAGGCAAGACACGTTTATTTGTTTACCACATTTCAGCAACAAGGCAATTTAAGTGCTTTACATGAAGCATTAAAAGCATCAAGACAAAGTGCAAGAAACACATTACAAAAGGACATATAAAACAAAATGCTAAAACACATTATAAAATTACATTTAAAATAAAATGCAGGACAAATAAAATACAAGAATAAAAGTTACAGTGAAGTGTATGAATGAATAATTATTTGATTTAATAAAAAGCAGTGGCAAAAAGAAAAGTCTTCAGTCTTGATTTAAAAGAACTGAGAGATTCAGCAGACCTGCGGTTTTCTGGAAGTTTGTTCCAGATATGTGGAGCATAAAAATGGAATGCTGCTTCTCCATGTTTTGTTTTAACTCTGGGGACAGAACGCAGGCCTGTGCCAGACGACCTGAGAGGTATGGTTCATAACGTAGAGGCAGATCAGTAATATATTTTGGCCCTAAACCATTCAGTGCTTTATAAACCAACAGCAGTATTTTAAAGTCAATTCTTTGACAGACAGGAAGCCAGTGTAAAGACCTCAGAACTGAAGTGATGTGATCCACTTTCTTAGTCTTAATGAGGACTCAAGAAGCAGCGTTCTAAATCAGCTGCAGCTGTCTGAGTGATTATTTAGAGAGACCTGTAAACCCACCGTTACAGTAGTCTAGTCTACTGAAAACAAATGCATGGACAAGTTTTTCTGAATCCTGCTGACATAAATCCTTGAATCCTTGATATGTTATTCAGGTGATAGTAGGCTGACTTTGTAATTGTCTTAATGTGGCTGTTGAAATGCAGGTCCAGAGTCCATGACTACTTCAAGATTTCTGGCTTCGTTTGTGATTTTTAGCATTACTGATTAAAGCTGAGTGCTGACTTTTAATTGTTCTTCTTTGGCTACAAAAACAATGATATCAGTTTTATCATTGTTTAGTTGAAGAAAGTTCTGGCACATCCAATTGTTGATTTGTTCAATGCACTTACTCAATGCTTGTATGGGATTATAATCCCCTGGTGATATGGTGATATAAATTGGTGTGTCGTCTGCATAATATATTTTGTTGTTTTCCATAATTTGAGCTAGTGGAAGCATGCAAATGTTGAACAGAAGAGGCCCCAGAATGGAGCCTTGGGGAACTCCACAGGTCATTTTTGACCGCTCAGATTTGTAATTGCCTATAGACATAAAGTAGTCCCTGTCCTTCCAGTAGGATTCAAACCAATCTAGCACTGTGCCAGAAATTCCCAGAGAGTTTTCCAGTCAGTAATATGTTGTGGTCAACCATGTTGAATTCAGCACTGAGATCCAGTAATACTGAGACTGAAATCTGCCATTGTCTGTGTTTAAATGGATGTCATTGAAGACCTTAACAAGAGCAGTCTCAGTGTTGTGGTGTGGTCGAAATCCTGACTGGAAGGCATCAAAATAATTACTTAGTGCCAGGAGATTGTTCAGCTGTTGAAAAACAGCTTTTTCAATGATTTTACTTAAAAATGGAAGGTTTGATATGGGCCTATCATTGTTCATTTGTGAGGTGTCTAGATTATTCTTTTTTAAGAGTGGCTTGACAAATGCTGTTTTCAGGGTGAAATCCTTAAATAAAAGATGTGTTTACACTCTGTAGTAAATCAGAGGCCATGCAGTTAGATACATTTTTGAAAAAGCCTGTAGGTTGGGGGTGGGGGAAGGTTATTGCTTAGAAATCATGTCACTGTGAATACGCAAATACTGAGGAATATTTGAGTTCTATTTGTGGTTATTTGCCCTTTCCTTGGTAAACCTCTATGATCAAATGTGCAGAGAATTTAATCAAGCCTTAAAGCATTCTTCTTTCTCAGTTGGAGGCTTGTGAGGTGAGAGTAACAAACATACATTAGACCAGACAGCAAAAGGAATGTAAATTTTACCTCTCATAAATAGGCATAAACAATTCCTCCCACACCTTCGGATTATGTTTCCCTTCAGCGATCAGATTGCCAAAGGACCCAGTAAGAGCTGTCTGTCACAGTGAGTATCCCTGATGCTGAGCAACAGCCCAGCAGAGCATTGGAGAAGCTGTGTTTGACGAAGACCCCACTGTCCCTCTCAAGGTGTAGTTAACGAGGTGGTATTGATGAAAAATACAGTCCCACAGTCTGAGCCCAGATTGATTTATGTACTCACTGACGTTCACACACTGTGGCAGCAAGGAGTTGTTTGTTTGATATGGAGATGAGCTTGCAGTGTGTGTGTGTGTGTGTGTGTGTGTGTGTGTGTGTGTGTGTGTCAGCCAGCGAGGTCTGGCTACTGGTGGGCATCAGAGAGTTTGTGTAACAGTGTTGACTGAGTGACAGATGACTGTTGGCATGACGTCAAGGGCGTATTTTTGATTTGAGCTCTGGTGGGGATATTAAATGCGAGCACAAATAGCACGCGAGCCAGATTGTTTTTGCACTATATAAAATAAAAAAGCATAAATTTGACCTACAGTCAGATCTGATTATCCTGATTGTGGTTCTTTAACCTCCTTAGCTGATGATCATGCATTTGGCCCACATGTGCACTTGCTGCATACAAATGAATAACAACCAATAGGGTTCAAAAAATGTACCTAAACAATAAATGTCTGGTATGTTTCCTAACGTTATGCAATTCAGTAGGCAAGTGAGCCTCGTCATGGCTCAAATCTTGCCGCGGTTGCCAATGGTTGGCAAGTCGTTGCCATAAGGAATTGTCCCGTATTGAAAAATAAAATGCACTTTCAATACTGGATCAATACGAGATGTGAGAACACACCGTACTTCTGTGCACAGAACTGTAGTATTGACGGAGGCTGAGCTCTGTAGCCCGCGCAACCAAATTCATGCGTTAGCAAGAAACGGCAAACCAATCCTGTTAGCGATATTGGACTGTATAGGCGTGACTAGTAGAGAAGGAGATCTGTTAAGCGTTTGTGTACCAAATTGCTGGGGAATTCAAGTCTCTGAATATTGATGGGGACATGTCTCCAGCATCCCCCCTAAAGGATTGCTCCTCAATATTACAATTATGAAACTGTATGACTTTTAATTTATTTTAAAACGTAAGTAATTTACAAACGTTCTGATCACTCACCTGTGACGCTATAAATGTACATTTCAAATAAAGTCAGGGTAGGACTGTGATGTAACAGCATTGTCACGGTATTTAATTACATCGTAGTTACGGATTTCAGCAGCAGTGACAGCAACGTTGCCGTACAGTCTCCTTGAGGTAGGTTATTTTGTGACTATATAGGCACGGTGTCGACACCGTCAGCTGTTGGTAGACTACCATCGCATTAGGCTCTTTGCACAAGCTCCACTACTTCCTGCAATTCTACAGGTATATTTATTTCCTGTCCTAAGCCATTGGATGGAAGTGATTAATCAGGTGTGATCAGGTGTGCCGCACACCTGATTAATCACTCCTATCCAGTAGTATAGGACAGGAAATAAGGATGCCTGAATTTCAGGAAGTAGTGGAGCTTGTGCAAAGAGCCTATTTACCAAACTACGACCAATGTGTCCCATCGGCTTTACGTACTGTGCTAGTAGGGTCCATGGTATCCATGGTAATGAGTGATCGGAGCTACAGTTGTGACTGAAGGACAATGGCCGTCATTCACCAATATCTTCCACCAATAAGTTCTGTTGTTAGATTTCTTCCTAAGAACGTTTCTAAAGAAAGCTCCTGTCTGATTCACAACATGTTCGTAAATCGCTGGATTCCGGAGTTCGCACCTGCATAAAGATTAATCCCGTTGTTTTGAAAGTGCGCGCCAGATCTCCTGAATTAGCATAGGTAAATGCCCCGATACCCGCATATAACAACATGCGACTAACGGCGCGTTCCAGGCAACCCGTAATCCGTGTTTTTCCAACCTTCTACACGTGAAAATGCACTGGAATGGCAGTCAAACCTGTAACTTCCCACCCGTGAACTCGTACCAGACCGATGTACTCCCAGTTGCACTCTCTGATGTCACACAGCCCTCTAAACAAGATGGCAGCCCACATGGGTCCAGCGACAAAGATAACTTTAGGGCAACGTAAAGTAAATTTGTTTTATTGTAATCAAAATATTACAAACAATTATGCACTACAATCTGCTATGTGTATGTAATTATGCCCAAATATGTTGACGACAAGAGATAGCTAGTGCGAGCTAGCGCGTGCTAGCTAACGTTAAGGTAAACCTGAATTTGACCATGCAAACAGCGAAATGTTGATGATGTCAATAAATACAATTATGTGACGTACGATTTCTTAGCATAGCGAAATTAGGCATACAATGTTTAGCTTGCCGGCTATGACAGTGTCAAATCTCAAGCTTTTGCCATATTGGCTTGTTTACATTTATCCAGAATTCCACACTCTCAGACAGTTTGCCTGGAACGTGAGTCGTGACTTGAAGTCGTAACTTACGGGCTCAAAATCCTATCTGGAACGCGGCATAAAGGGTCATGCGCACATGTCAGTTCTCAGAATGAATACCGGTTATCCGCGCTGTCTACTCGCCAACGTTTTGGTAGCGTAATGGTACTGCAAGGTTGTTGTGTCAGGTGCGTTGGCAAGTTAGAGGACTGCTAGAGTAGACTCACGAGTCTTGCTGCGCTCAACTAGAGACCGAAGACGTTCATCCAGATTTTGTCACTAAAAATGAGTGGAAACCATTTGAGGGATTGAAAAAAAAACTTGCATTGCAGAACCAATCCAACATCTTTAGGGCGGTCCTTCCTAATGGGGCGCTGAATGTTTTGTTTTCATTCTCCACTCCAGTTTGTTTGGAAGACATCATTTTGGAATAAGGCATCACCCTATTGGAGATGTAGGCAGTGGCTCTGATAGGTAGCGTCAATTTTCTGCGCTGTTCTAGCAACGATTTTCAATGGAGAAAACGTCTAAACTTGGTTCATGATTGAGGCCCATTGTTCCTGGTGCTCTTTCCTCTGCTACATTTGAGTTGCAGATGGAGTGTGCACAGAACATTTTCTCCTGCAAACCACTGATCCAGTGTGATGTCTGTGTTCTTGCGTGCTTGTGTGTGTGTGTGTGTGACACATTTCCGTGTGTGTGTGTGCATGTTCATATGTGTTTGTGCTTGTATTCTTGTGTGTGTGTGTGTGTGTGTGTGTGCATGCTCATGTTTTTGTGCATGTGTGTGTGTGTTCATGTCTTTTTGTGTGTGTGCGCTCCTCAGCTATAGTCTGCTCCTTTGGGAGGAGGTGTTGGATGGATGGATGGATGGATGGATGGATGGATGGATACAGTAGGTGGATGGATAGATATTGTAGATAGATAGATACAGACAGACACATTAATAAATCGCTCCCCAGGGATTTAAACTTGCTTCCCTCATTTCTGTGAGGAATTGTTTTTGTGTCCTCAGGCATGTACATTGTGAAGCATCTTAGGTAATCTGTTTCAACTCTGCAAATGCCAGTTTGGGGAAATTGAGTCTTGTGAGGTCATTAACTTGGCACTGAGGCTAATGATGCAGAATTTGGATACAGGCAGACAGTTGGCTTGGACTCTGTTGTGAGAACAGAGATGGTCATATTTCATGTTTTCTACGATTTGTTAACTCCTCTCTCCTCTGTCACTGTCTCTGTTGTATCACACACACACACACGCACACACACACACACACACACACAAGAGCAAGCGCATAAGGCCTCAAACGCACTCAGGCTCCATAAACATTTGCATTCCTGCATCCTAGAATTGGATGGCTGTTAAATCTACGTGTGTCCTGCTACCTCTGGGATGTGCTATCTAACCAAACACCTGTTTTTCTTGCCATTTTTCTGCCACTTTGTTAGACAAACAACAAACATCTTTCCTTTGTTCCTCTTATATGGATATTTACATTTTGTGGACTGCATAGTGTACAGTATCCACAACTCAAATAAGAATAAAGTATAACATATTCTATTCCATATAATATTTACAGCCAATTATGGGTGAAAAAAGCTGCTCTCCATCATGGCTGTCCTTCCACATTACAGAACGCCAGTGGAGGTGATTGAGTGCTCTCGGGACTGAGTGATTATGCTAATCGTTTGCCGGTTCTTAGCTCGCTGGGTTATTGATCATTACAAAGACAAAATAAAAGGCTGTTTCAGCTCTCGTTCGGCTCTCGACGCAGCACCATCAGAAGCAAAATGTCTGCCCATTTTTCGGCCCAAACGACCATTTTCAACAAACAGAACAGCCACATTTTAGCATGAATTTATTCAATTTAACATGGAATGGAAAATGGGAGGTGTTAAGAGGCTAGTAGAAATGTCACATTCCATTACTGCGATCTTTTCCCCAGCCAAATATGCACTTAAAAGAGCCAAGCCATGCGGCCAACCATGACTTTAGCCGTTGTTGCAAGATGGCCGTTTAAATACTTAACATGCAGACGTGTGACAATACACCTTCTGTCTCTCGCCCTACATCCCTCACAAAGTCCCAGCGAAGAGACGAGGGAACAGCCTGGGTTCACAATACAGGCTGTATGGTGCAGCTATTGCTGTTTCCCTGTGTTGCCAATCAGTCTCAGTAGGACAGAGCCAGATCCACAGCCCACAGAGTTCCATCTAAACGTCAACCCAACATCTACATTAGGAGCCACAGGGAAGGCTTCTGTTATTAGGGTTGTTCTACTGTGGTCCACAATGAGGAACCCTGAAATTAATCGCCTTAAACCTATGTTAGTTTGAGAGGATGCTAGCCTTGTTATAAAAACAGCACCATACCATTTCAGCTGTATGCATTTTACCTTCATGGCATTTACAGTCAGAGCTTCCTTTTAAGCTATATTTATGACAGCAGTGCTCTTGTTTACCATCCAATCTTATCAGCCTTTAAAACTTGTCGGAGAGCGGAGGCAGGTATTCAAGCTGATTACACAAGGTGAGAGCTTGAGAAAATGTAATTTATGTCACAACAAAGTGAAATAACTTTTTTTTTCCGGCTGCTCAACTGCTCTTTGAAAAATCTATCCCCACTCCGGTTGATTCAAGGTTGAGTTTCACAGTCAAATCTATACTGGGGGCGGAGAGGCTCTGGAGCCTGTCCAAAGTAGCTTCCCTGCCATCTGGACACCGCCGTCTGACAGTAATTATGAACACACACACACACACACACACACACACACACACACACACACACACACACACACACACACACACACACACACACCAAATGGATGGTTCCCCTTTATGGGGCTGTTTTTCAGGAACATGTTTCATGTTTTATTCATAAAATTAGATATTTTGAATTAAATATCACATTTGCAAAAGAATACTGTGCACTTTGGAGAATTTCATTTGTGTCCTGTAATAGTACATTTTGTGCCCTGCTTGTAGTTTAATACAATAGTCAATAATTGGGGTAATCAAATTGCTTTTCATCCTGAGGTGTCAGGTCATGGTCCAGGTGGTCAAAGTGAAATGGTGATGTGTTTCCCGATGAAATAAAGGTTCTAAACAAGCCTAAAGCTGATATCGTCATGCACCCATCTGGGTCACATCTGAATTGAGAGAGAGAGGGAGAGAGAGAGAGAGAGTGAGAGAGAGAGAGAGGGATGGGGGGATATACCGCAGGAGTGGGAGAGTGCGAGAGTAGTTCCAAGTATCTCGCAGGCAAAGGTAATCAGTTGGAGAAATGGTCAGCTATGGTCTAGACTCATGAGTCAGTCTCCAAACGTTGCCCTCAACTGGTAACTGAAGACATTCATCCAGGTTTGAGTATCTAAATGCTGCCCTCAACTAGAGACATTCGTCTAGGTTTCGTCGCTTAAAGTGGGTGGAAACAATTTGAGAGATTGAAAAAACCTGCATTGCAGAAGCAATCCAACATCTTTAGGGCGGTCCTTCCTAATGGGGTGGTGAATGTTTTGTTTTGATTCTCCACTCCAGTTTGTTTCGAGGACATAATTTCCGGTAAGGCTGTTCCTGCACCCTATAGAAGAGATTCTGATTGGTAGCATCAGTTTTTGGCACTGTTCTTGTGACAATTTTCAATGGAGATACAGACTTTTGGAGGCAGAGATCTTGAAAGTCTGGTATTGCGAGACTAGCTATGGTGTTGCTAAGAAGCACCTTACAGTACCAGCAAGGTGATTTGTAGACCATGTAGAACACACACACACACACACACACACACGAACACACGAACACACACACACACATACACACACACACACACACACACACACACACACACACACACACACACACACACACACACACACACACACACACGTGTAGAAAGCACAGGCTCTCAGTTGATAAAACCTCCTCATGTCCAGCCAATCAGCCGTACGCTCACGGTCACAACAACATACTGTTTAAGAATCACTGACATGGCTCTCTTCTCTAAGAGCCTAAATCTGCCATCACATCATCACATCATTCCTCAAATATGACAGACTTTGCTGCATGTTTGTTCTGAATGTGCCTTTGTTTGTGCGCATGACCAGTCAGCATATCACCAGGACATCCATCATCTGAAGGAGCGAAACAAATATGTCTTCCCTTCACTTCCTCGGGGAAGGTGACGGAAACAGACTCTGTCGCCAGAAGTCATCATCAGCAGAATGAAAAAGGCATTAACTGTGTATAGTGGACGGACACACTGTGACATGGTTTTGGTGGATGTGGGTCTTAGTGTGTGTGTGTGTGTGTGTGTGTATGTGTGTGCGAGCGCATCTGCGTGCGTGCGTGTGTGTGTGTGTGTGTGTGTGCACGAGCGCATCTGCGTGCGTGTGTGCGTGCGTGTGTATGCGTCCCGGTGTGTGTTTGGGGTATTGGTGGAGTTAGGGGGACAGACCCTTGCCTGGCTGGTAGAGTAGCCGCATCCTCACTCTGCTGTGGCATCTCCCTCCATTTCCACAGTCCGGCTGTGTAACTGCTCCCCAGGTCCCCTTCATCTTCACGGACCTGCTCCCTTGACTAGTCTCCGGTGTCGGGCGGGGCCTGGACGGGCTAATGCCCATTCATCATACTCGGTCTAGCAGCACCAAGAAATTCCTAACAATGTCGGTCACGTCTGCAACTCCGGAGGAAAAATGAGAGGGAGCTGAGTGTGACAGCTGAGGCAAGACGCCAGGCGCCTGTGTTCGAATTAAAACTGCACGCGCCCAAACAACGCTGCTTGTGGAGATGCAGAGGATGAATTATTGCAAAACACAATCTAACGTGCAAGAGAGCATTATAAATAGGCTGCGATCCGTCAATGACACCCTCCCCAAAGACTGCTTTTGGTTGATTTGTTTTCTCAAATACATAATATCATAATTTTCTTCTGTATCGGGTCTAGCCGGGGAAATAAAAATATCTTGTGTGTTAGCGTATGGAATACAAGGCTGTTTCTGATTTCCTTGAAGATAAAACAGATGTATTTTCATCGTTGAAGCGCTCTTCTGTCTCTGCCAAGTGCCCTGAGGGTGTAGCGGCAAAAGATGGATTTAGCGTTCGTAGATCAGAGAGGGAGTTTGTCTCACTGACATGTGATTGTAGCTCGCTCAAAGTTTTGGTATAAGGAGCTGTCCTGCTTTTACTGTCGCACTGTAGCACATCAGACATCCAACCTCCTGAATTATATCTACTGTAATTTCGAATGTTCTCATTGTTGTCATTTGAGGAAACGGTAATCGCTATGCAGGCTGATTCTCCAGAGGTTTGAGGAAGGCGCTTAGGAGGAGAGAGAGGGTTTCAATCCCCCCCTCCGGAGTAAAGACTGGTGTAACAAGCCAGACACAGTAAAAGTGGGGACAGAGAAAGAAAGAAGGACTGGGGTGTTTTCCCCCAGTCTAATATTTATGAATCGTTCTTTTGTTGTGGCGGAGCTCATAGTGAGACGACCAAGCTTCGCCCTCCGTTCCCAGGAGTATTTGGAAGGATGAAAAATGCATGAGGGTTTTTATTGATAGAAGCACAGACCTTCTTTTCCACGGACGATCTCTGATACGCTGCGCTGCGCCCACACAGCGCCACATGCGATTGGTAGAGAGGGCCACCGCTGGCCGGGTTTTCTTCAAGATGCTGTGTGATTGTGTGTGTGTACAGGTGGTCCGTGGGGGCTCTTCAGAGGCAGCTGAGAGAACGTGGCGGAACGGGCTGAAAGAGAATATCCAGCAAAGCAGCAGGAGAATTTATCGTAACGCTAAAACAAAACAAAATTAAAGCTGCTTCGCAGCGATGAGGCGGGGCCAGGCAATTTCCGACAAGTTTAGGAGCAATAAGCGAGCGAATAGGAGGACAACAAGAAAGTTGACATTCCAATGTTAATTTTGTACATTCATATCGTATCATAAAACATTTGTAAAACATTTTGATGTATTGTAAGCTCGATTTTGATAATTCAACAATCTGGTCAATGAGTTTGTGAATTACAGTCTGAACATCCAGTGGAGCAAGTTGTGTGGTGTTAATTGATTGAAAAATGTGGGATGAGATATGTTTATTAATTTTTACAGGTTTTGTCTGCTTTTCTTCATAATTGACCATTAACTTCAGCAGCTGTGTACTCAGTCAGTTGCCAATCAATCGATTTAGTCATTGTAATCCTCGGCGGGGGCTGGGTAGGGTTGCCAACAGCGATGTCTCCGGAGCTTGCGTTGGATTGTGGGTAATGTAGTTTTCTCTGTATGTAGTGTTGGTTTCAGAGGAAAGAATTAAACATATTTTTAAAAATTCAATTTTTGAGATAAAATTCTGAAATAAATCACACTACATCTTAGATATGTGGCCAATGTTGTCACTTTTTATGAGGATGATCAGACATTGATTTGGCGAGAATTAATAGGAACTGTATACAGAACTGTTTACAGTAAAACCTTTTGATGTGCTGTGGGCTCAATTGTTCATATTTCAATAATCTGTGAGGATCTTTTGGTACGGACCGTCTGAAGATACAGTATATCAATTTTGGTGTCAATTGAACAAAAGATGTGGGAGGAGATAGGTTTGATAGGTTTTACAGTTTATGAAAAAAATCAGAGTGATGGACTTCAAAATTCCTGCAAGGTCAGAGTGTATGAAAGTTTTGTCTCACTTGGTACTACATTCATGTGGTTGTTTTACAGTGATGGCACCTATGGCTGATTTGTTATGATTTTTTAAAGTTTTAAACTTTAGACTGTTGCTGTAGCGCCACCTTCAGCTTTATTGACCTACAATGCAGATTGAGGACTTTGGGTATAGTACTGGAGCTATGTGCAAATGTTGGTGATTTTTTGTCCACAGGAAGTTAGACTTCAGTGGAAGATGGAGAATAATAATAATAAGTAAAACATTTTGATGCATTGTAAGCTCAATTTTGATAATTCAATAATCTGGTCAATGAGTTTGTGAATGACAGTTTGAAGATCCAGTGTAGCAACTTTAGTGTTAATTGATTGAAAAATGTGGGTTACAGGTTTTGTTAGCTTTTTTTTCATAATTGAACATTAACTTCAGCAGCTGTGTACTCAGTCAGTTGCCAATCAATCGATTTAGTCATTGTAATCCTCGGCGGGGGTTGGGTAGGGTTGCCAACAGCGATGTCTCCGATTCGTGGAGCTTGCGTTGGATTGTGGGTAACGTAGTTTTCTCTGTATGAAGTGTTGGTTTCAGAGGACAGAATTAAACATATTTTTAAAAATTCAATTTTTGAGATAAAATTCTGAAAAAAATCATACTACATCTTGGATATGTGGCCAATGTTGTCACTTTTTATGAGGATGATCAGACATTGATTTGGCGAGAATTAATAGGAACTGTATACAAAACTGTTAACAGTGAAACTCTTTGATGTGCTGTGGGCTCAATTTTTTATATTTCAAAAATCTGTGAGGATCCTTTGGTAAGGACAGTCTGTAGATACAGTATTTTCATTTTGGTGTCAATTGAACAAAAAATGTGGGAGGAGATATGTTTGATAGGTTTTACAGTTTATGAAGAAATCAGAGTGATGGACTTCAAAATTCCTGCAAGGTCAAAGTGTATGAAGGTTTTGTCTCACTTGGGACTACATTCACGTGGTGGTTTTACAGTGATAGCACCTATGGCTGATTTGTTATGATTTTTTTAAGTTTTAAACTTTAGACTGTTGCTGTAGCGCCACCTTCAGGTTTATTGACCTACAATGCAGGTTGAGGACTTTGGATATAGTACTGGAGCTATGTGCAAATTTTGGTGATTTTTTGTCCATGGGAAGTTAGACTTCAGTGGAAGATGGAGAATAATAATAATTATAATAATAATAATAATAATATAGGCAAATACAATAGGGTTCCGGCAGCTACGCTGCCTGGCCCCTAAAAAAGCTTTTCTAAACCGCCATCCCTGGCGGATCGGTAACAAAACATCACGCCTAGGTGGTCTGCTGTACGCTCCTCCTCAAATCTAGTTATGCAACTCTCCAAACATAACACTCACTCAACCCCCCCCCACCCCCCCTCCCACTTTCCATGCGCACACACTCTTTGATACTTGTATGTCTCTTGCTGTTTATTTCCCTCACCGAAACCAACAAAAGGACTGCCGTAACAATCCATGCAAACACCACATGAATATTCATGAGGCTGCCATAAAAGGTTATAGGGCCTAACAAGTATTGTCACAAGCAGGCAGGGAGCAGCTGATTGGTCTTTATGCAATATGATCACCCCATGAGTGAACCCCTTGATATGCATATATATGAGAAAGCGTGGTTATGAATGTGATGGAGCTTCTAGCCCATTGCTTTGCATGGCCACATTGTCAGGGCTTACTTCTATGAACCACATGCATGTCAGAGAGAAAGAGAGAGAGAGAGAGAGAGAGAGAGACAGAGAGAGAGAGAGGAGAGCGGGTGAGAGGGAAAGAGAGAGAGCAGAGCACACCTCATGGTGCTTTCTAAAACCAGTAAGATTAGACTAGAACCAGGCCAGGTCCAGCCTGGCTTATGTGTGTTGGCTGGCTTGTTTCTGTGCGGGACTGGTAGGACGGTAATGTCTGATAAATAAAGATGGGTCTTGTCACCTGGACAAATCAGTTCCA
This sequence comes from Borostomias antarcticus, assembly GCF_949987555.1. Lineage (NCBI taxonomy): Eukaryota > Metazoa > Chordata > Actinopteri > Stomiiformes > Stomiidae > Borostomias > Borostomias antarcticus. The sequence goes on along the minus strand of NC_140241.1, from coordinate 8,692,808 downwards.
ATGCTTCCAATGCTAATCCAGCACAATGAGAGCGGGATAGCCAGTAAGCTCATGGGCTCACATCAACTAGCAGCAGCTTCCATAACATTAATGGTAGAGGTCAGTGGCTAAAGCAGTTACACTGATGATTCCTGTAATGTTAGCTATTTTGCTGCAATGGGTTCAACTTTTGTTTCTGGATATAGGTCATGACTTGCTGTTTTGCATTTCCCTTTAGATGGTGATTAAGTAGACCCAGGACACAGTGGGTTATTTGGACATCTACTAGGATCTTGATATTATATTGATATGAAGATATGAAAGTAAAGTATATGCCCTTAGAAGTAAATTGTAATTAAAATGGTTCTTAGCTAAGTAACCTAAGTGTAGGCAGACTTGAAAGGTCAATTGTAATAATATCATGAATGAACAATTGTAAACATAGTGCCCAACAGAATAGGTAATACTCAAGTCTTGATTGAAACTTTTCCTAAATGCTTTATTAAACATACAGACATGCACATTACAAGTAGCCATAAGTTATTATTTTGCATGTGCTCTCAGGACATGTGGTTGTGACCATCTTTGTAAAGAAGAGAGGCATGTAATGCACATGTATACAGTAGTACAGAGTCAGTTGTCTATTGTATAGTGTCAGATAAACATGAAACTTCACTTACCTAAGCAAACAGGTCTATTATAACAAATGCTGGGTTTTGAAGCCTCGGCGCTACCAATAAATAACTTATTTAAACGTGTTCTGTCCGAGTGAAATTATTTATCCGAGGTAGTCTTCTTCTGTGCTGGTGGCGGTGCTTTGAAGCTTCAACCCAGCATTTGTTAAAATAGACACTTTTGCTTAGGTAAGTGAAGTTTCATGTTTATCTGACACTTATAAATTACAAATATGAGCGCCTCTCCTAACTAGGCCGACACAGATTTATTTTGACGGCAAAGTGAATGGACCAGCAAAGGACTGTTGTCTGGCATGAGCGAGCGGAATGCGACAACGGGACTGAGAAGGGCTACATTTCAATCAGACATTCCAGTGAAACCAGGTAGTCAAAATAACTTACCTGATATAAAATGGGCACCGCAAACGCGAGCATTTATGATGATGTCCTCAGTCCAGTCCGTACACTTAATAATGGTGATTTCGTCTGTCTTCCTCTGCTACTGTTTCAAGAATGCGCGCGCATACTTGTGCTGACGGCTGTAAAAGGGTCTATAATTAACAAATATGACCCACGCTCGTTACATAACTTCTATAACATCCAGTGACAAAATATGTCATGGTACCTTGGTATGTCCACACCAAGGATTGAACCCACAACCTTTGCGGTGATAGGCAGCGCACATGGAGGTATAATATAAACAGCGCACTATCCACTCGGCCACCGCTGACCTGGGAAATCTGTGAAGTCTTTTTGTTTTGATGTTCTGCCACTTGTGGTAGCAACAATAGAACTGCAGGTCAACACCGACAACAGGGAGGGAGGGAAGGAGCGACAAATAGGATTCCCTCTTCTTGGTGTGTCGGCTTACAGCCAACACACAAAATCTGATGCAGTGACTTATTTCTGTACCTGTGTATGTGCGCATGTGTGTGCGTGTGTGTGTGTGTGTGTGTGTGCGGCACGTATGTGTGTGTGTGTGATAGTCACAGTCCAGTCCTGACCTCCAGGCTCCTTTACCCCATGATGATATCCAGGAAGTTCCAGACCTGTCAAGCTGGCCATGGTCGACTGACTGCTGCTTAGCAACCAAGGAAGAGAGGGTGGGATGTTCTCTGCTCACGCTCTCTCTCGTCCTCTCTCTCTCTCTCATCCTCTCTCTCTCTCTCTCTCTCTCATCCTCTCTCTCTCTCTCTCGTCCTCTCTTTGTCTGTTTGTCTCTCTCATGCCGTCTGTCTTTCTCTCTCAGCGTCTGAGAAAAACAAACCGAAAAATCAGTGGCAGCCGTGCCAAAGCTTTGAATTAAGTGCTTAAATATAAGGAAGGGAGAATGTTTAAGAAAGAGATTTGAAATCAAGGTTTGGTTTTACTAAGGACCATGTGTCTTCCGCTAAAATCAAAGCACTGGATTGGATATTTGGGAGGATTTCGTTGACTCCACCCTCCATACTTGTAGTTATAGGGATTATTAGTTGTAGTTATGTAGGATTATAGTTCTTAGGTCACCTGCCTCACATTTCTTTTCCATCCTATTCAACACAAACAACATTCTACAGAACCTCTATCTACCTCTCCTGTCCTGCTTTCACCTGGGTGATCATGTCCAGAATACAGGAGCATTTTTACTTACTTACGAACATTTTTACTTTTTTGAGCCTGCTCTAAACTTGTGAGTTGTCCTCTTGTTTACTGTCTCTGGTGAGAGGAGGAGGGGGAGAAGGACGCAGAAGCACGGTCCGATGTCAGACCGCCAGAGGCCCGCTGATGTAGCCGACGCATCAACATTCACAACCAGCGCTGTCCCCAGACCGTGTCTTGGCCGCCGTCTGGCCAGTTGGATACGGGCTCTTGAATGATCACCATCCAGTCCAGCTCACAGGAAAGCACCCCGCCCCCCCGACCAGAACAGCACTGGGGCTTCTGTAGTCACTTGTACTGTATTATACTGTCATGGTATTGGACATCTAGTGTGTGTGTTAGTTGGGGCGTTTGTTTCTGTCAACGTGAGAGATGAGTTCAGTGCAGCCAGTCCACTCTGCATTGATTAAGTTCAGTTTGATTGCACTGTATAGCAGCTTTAATTAATCATCTGGGCAATCAAAATGGCAGCCAGAGTCGAGGCGCCCAGCATTTGGGGCCGATCTGCAGGGGTATTGATTAACAACCTTTAGGCTCTTTCTCCTAAAGAGACACTCCTGTCCATATGATGCAGAAAGACTGACCTTTTTACAGTAGGTTATGTTCAGTGCAGTGTCCGTAATACATACATGAATATGTACGCACGCACGCACTCTCTAGAGATCTATCTCACAGCTTTCAGAAGGACTTGGGTCATTTAGAAATGTGGTTTCATCTTTGAAAGCCAACTTTTGAGGGAAAAGATGAAGGAGTTTGAAAAGTTTACTTTAACGGGGTGAAAAAAGTCTTGAGCTTTATACTGTATTATACAATGGGTAGTTCCAACCTCACAATCTGATTGGTTAAGAGCCATTGTATATGCCACGATATACCACGAGCAAAGCCTCTTTATCGTTCTATGTGAAATATTACTGCGCCATTTATTACTGCCTGTAAAAACGTTAATTCCATTGCGTAACGGTCTGTTGGCTACATTACAGTTTCTCCTCACGAGAAATGGGACACATTCAATGTGAATTTTGAGTTGTTCTATCCACCCTGTAGCCTACAGTATCACTCTGCTAGCTACTTGCTAGGGCTCATTGTCCGTCGCTTTGAAACTCCATAGCAACGTGATACTGTAGTTTTATGAACTACCTTTCTTGGTGGAGTTCAGTAAAATCAATATTAAGACATTGAAATAGTTGTTATTTATCCCATAAGTGTTTCCCAATGATGTAACCACGGCTGCGCCTTGTGCCTATGGCCGCAGCACAACCTGTGGTATATTGACCATATACCACACCCTCTCATGAGTTATTGCTTCATTATACAATGGGTAGTTCCGACCTCGCAATCTGATTGGTTAAGAGCCATTGTATATGCCACGATATGCCACGGGCAAAGCCTCTTTATCATTCTATATGAAATATTACTGCGCCAATTATTACTGCCTGTAAAAACGTTAGTTCCATCGCGTAACGGTTAGTAAGTTATGGCCATATACCACACTCTTTCATGAGTTACTGCTTCACAGTAGCTCATCTACCATAGATCACTCTTCAGGTGCCACTGCCAGCATGTTTAATGTACAGTATGGAATGTGCATAAAATCTATATTCTGCATTGTTTGTATTTGCACTGAATGTCTTTACATATCAGATCCCCTTCCCCTCACCCTAACCCGGGTCCGTATCCTTTTCCTACCCCCAACCCTACCCCAACCCCTGCCTCTATCTGGGCCCAGGCACACTCACACTCACGCACACCGAACATACACCAGCCCTTTAGCCCTTTTTGCTCTGAAAATGTAATTTAATGTAATTTATTGCTCTATAAATGTTCTTGGTCGTTGGACAAACATACTCCAGGACCTTGCTCGATCGTCTCGTTGAGAGGGGTCAGGGAAGAATTTTTACAGCTCACTTTTCTGGCTCTTGGGTGATACTGTTTTTTTTGCTTCCCTCTGGAATGATAAGAGTGGGACCTATGCCCACCTTCCCATTGCTCTCTGTAAAGCGCATTGTGTTACCTCTGTGTATGAAATGCGCTATACAAATAAAGCTTTGATTGATTGATTGATTGAAAGAAAAGTAACTGGCAAAAAGTTAAAAGCCTTTATTGATATATGCCACAGTACTAGGCTCCCCAGCTCAGTTTGTGTTCCAGACCAAATAGCACCTTCATCACACCTGTCTGACCTTCCGGCCTCTTCTGCCCTTTTCTTTTTGAATAATATTCTCTATTCAATAATCTAATTCACTCCAAATGTTCCAATATATATAGAGTTCGATTTAAGTCCTTCATCCATCCCCTTATGTTATAGCTCCCATATCATGACGAGACTTGATCAGGTTTATGTCAGCAATCCTGACGCAGAAGTTTGTGCTTGTGAATAAATATTAGGGTGTGTGAATGTTTCTATACGCTAATACGCTAACTGTCCTGCATGTTGTCATTCTGTATCAAGAGATCATTGAACAAGGAATTGGTTTGTTCTTGTGTGAGTGATAAAAAATCACTCCAAGAACCGAGAAGGCAGGCCTATAGGCCTATGGAACGCTGTGCTGAGGTGAATGGATGGACGCTCTAAAAACAAGAAAGAATAAAACAAAAAATGCAGCAACAAAGTAGATGAGATGGTGGTTGGGAAACAAAGGGAACTTGTTTAAATGAATTCCAATATACCTGGCTGAGTTCATGGTTTACAACCATCCATCTCTTACACCATAAATATGATTAAATAAAAAAAATAAAAATAATCAGGTGAACAGTAATAGCCTAATGATATAATATTATGTTATATATTATACTATATTTAATATTTTAAAAGCAGGGAATGGCTCCAGACATGGAAGACAAACAGGATGGAAATTTGCTGGTGACTTTTGGCCTTTGTTGGATGGCTGCATTTTAAACTCTCAACATTCTAGACTATGCTACTACTAGCCAAGAAAAATACACTCTTGATTGCTATAGCTCAAACTCGTAAATCACCTGTTTGATATGCTCTTTAATGGTGGTGTGATATGCGTGTGAGGGTGTATTAGTTTGATAAAAGATTTGAACAGATCTTCACATGCAATTTCCGCATGTAATCGCAAATCGTTTGGCCCGTTCGAAAACGTAGCCATGGAAGTCCGCGCTAATGTAATCCAGACCATATTTTAGTGTAATCTGCATGCTGATGGAATCTTATGTTATGTTTTTTGATAATACTAGCTAGTGGAAGCATGTATACATTAAATAATAAAGGGCCAAGAATTGAGCCTTGGAGGACTGATGATATAGGATGGTGTTCAGAAACATGAGTGCCAAGGGTAACATACAGTACTATTCATGACCTGCGAAGTATGATCTAATCCAGTTTAAGAGTGTGAGAGAGGCCAACCCAATTTTGCAGCCGATCCAGTAGTAGCCTATGTCATGGTCATGTGTGTCAAAGGCAGCACTAACAGTGCATTCCATTTGTCTGGGAGATGGTGAGGTGCGAGACGGAGGACGTCACCCTTGAGGTAACCGTGTTACAGTAGACAACAACAACAGCTGGGAACAAAGATGGATGCTAGCTAGCTTTGTTTACCAAACCAGTAGATAACAACACACCACATTGTATTTTAGTAGTTAACATGGCCTCAGATAACAGTTGGGGAATACTGTGTACAGTACGACTGATTTAATGAGACACAAATAATACAGAAATGCTACCGTACTACTTAAAGTCCCAGTTAACCAAAATCAGAGATTTGCTTGAAAACACATTCTATGTGTTAGTGATGCATTGCTGATAACATGTAAAAATGGGATGAACCATGTGTAGTACTGAATTGTGAAGTTAGACCAGTTTTGTGTTTTTGACCAGTTTTGATTTCTGGATTTTCTGGGCGGGCTTAAAACGGTACCGGATGACGTAGAGCGGTGTTCTTAGCATATCCCCGCCCTAACACTATATAAAGCTAGAACGGATTTGAATCTTCGGTTCTCCTGCTCAATCTTGAGTCTAGAATTAGCTAGTTTTAACCAACAGTCTAGAATTAGCTAGTTTTTCTTAGTTAGCAATGCCTATGCATAAAACTAAACGAAAATACATCCTTCCTGGATGCCAGCAGGAATGGGATGATAAGATCTCCTTCTTTCACTCCCGAGTAAAGCTGAAATGAGAAGCAAATGGTTAGCATTTTTGAAGAGCCATGGTGTTACAGAGTCTGTCACCGCTAGCGCCCGCCTCTGCAGCAAACATTTCACTCCCGAAGGCTTCTGCAATTATAATATGAGGCTTTTGGGTTTCACGGACTCACGACTGGTCCTGGTGAATTCGGCGGAGCCAACCATCTCCCTCCCCGGCCTCCATTCTCCTCCTGTCGCATCAACCTTTGGTGCCGACACCGCTGCCTTGTGTGCTTATAGCTAATTAACGTTATAACGTTAGCTAGGTAACGTAAGCAATAGGAAAATACACTGCTACGTTAATCTACAAAATGTGTCTTGACATTTATGTGGTAATGTCAGCTATGATGAATTATATGTAATCTTAGGAGGAATTATAGCTAACATTAGCTATGTAGCTTGTTGCAGATGGGAGTGTGTATATAACCTTAGTCTAGCTAACATAGCTAGCAGCACCGACCAGGCGACCACCCACCAAATAACTTTACGGATGATATATTATGACTATAAGCGTTAACTATACAGAAACTGCCTGCCATATTTGTGGCACCTGATGTGCGTATGGGTTCACCGGTAATGGTTACAGACAGTATATTTCTCCAGCGGGAGACCAGGAGGCGGGAGCGAGGGGGATGGTTAGGTAGACCAGCTGCAGCTGGAGAAAGACGCACCATCTCCCAGTGAAGCGGTGCTCGGCGGCTACTGGCTGAACATTCCAGTTCTGTTGGATATGTTGCGGGAAAGTTGAAGCCGAGTGCTCGTTATTCTCACACATAACATTGCCAACGAGAGTGGATGAGTCTGTCCCGATTATCAACTCCGGTAGTGTATGCTTCTTCGCGCCAGGGCTGGACTGGCCATGTGGCGTACCGGGCAAATGCCGGTGGGCCGGACCTACTTGTGGGCCGATCTAAAATATATATTTTATTTTTTTTTCTTTGGGGGCTAACGAACGGCCCATAGAGCAGGGACAGCGGCCCATTGGTCCATTTTCTATACTGACACTGGGCTGGCCCAATAATATGTAGGCCCCACCCCTCCCTCTGTTAGTTTCAGGTGTCATTTGCGTGGGCCGTTAGAGAGCCAAAAGTCAGTGGATGGAGAAAGATGGATAAGGACAAGTATAGTAAACCAAAGCGCAAGGGGGGCGCAGAGAAATTACGAGCTAAAAAGATTAAAAGTCTTGAGGCGGATGCTGCAACATGTGCAAAAATTACTGATATGTTTGCGCCAGGGGCTGCTTCAACGTCTACAGCCTCAGCCGACGTTGTGCAGCAACACCATGTTGAACACGAACTTGAAGGAGAGGTGGCTGGTGGCCATGGTGGCCGAGAGCAGGACAGGGAAGCCGAGGAGGGACAGAGACATGACAGGGCCAAGGAAGGACAGAGTGAGCAGGAGGAGTGTGTAGTTGAAACGGTAAGGAAATATATCTGAAAGCTAAAAAAGCTATAGCTAAATATGAATATGGGTGACGGCTATCTGCTGCCTAGCGCCAGCTAGCATTAGCTAGGTACAGCTAGCTAGCATTATCTAGCTACCCACCTCCCTGCCAAGCAAATCGGGTCGTAGCTAGCTACGTTTGAGCTAGCTAGCGTTAACACTGTTTGTCTAGGCCAGCCAGATAACGTCAGTACTAGTAGTACTAACGTTAGCACGTTAGCTTGGCAATTAGCACTAGCGCTATTACTAACGTTATCTATTCTGGCCTAGCCTAGCAGTGTTGCTGAAATATATCAAAAGCAGACTGAGGAGCAGCCTGTCTGCCAGCAAATTGGAAGCCTTCATGTTGATGGCCACTGAAAAAGACGTCCTTGTTGCTTTGGACACAGACACTGTCATTGACAAAGTGTCAGAGAAGAGTGAGCTACTGAGGAAACTTATAGTAAGTTGATATGAAATTGTTGTTATTATTATAAAATTATTCATAATAATGTAGCAGCTTTTTAGACTGAAGATAGTGTGATCATGTGACTCATTATTACCCCCCCTCCCCTGTCTCTCAAAGGATGCCCGGCCCTAACTTGTGTGGTTCATTGTCCATTGTTGATGAGGGTATTCAGAGGGCCATGCAGCCTTTTCCACTAAGTAAGTATACAATACATGCAACTATGTTTTTATATTTTCTAGAATCTGTCATTTAATCATTTCTAATTTAAAAATGATCATTGATCATGTCTCATCTCTCTCTCTCTCACTCCCCCCCCCCCCTCTCTCTCTGTCAGGATATTATTGTTGAGGGTATCCAGAGGGTCATGCAGCCTTTTCCAGTGAAGATAAAGGTATTATGATCATGTAATTACCAGTACTGTGATTAACTCAATCAATTATAATGTCTCAGTCTCACCTTTCTCTCTGTCTCCCCTTTTCTCCCTCTCTCTCTATCAAAGGTTGCCCTCATTTGTTTGAAAAGAAGCACTTTGCTTTTAACTGGAGTGGACTTCACAGGCATCCTTTTTTATGCAAGTAGTGAGTTTACAATCTATGCAACTGCTTACATTTTCTAGAAGATATTGTTACTATCTGAATCTATAGTTTATCTCACTTATCGTGGCTCATCTCTCTTCCTCCCTCTTTCTCACTCAGGATGCCATTGTTGATGAGGGTATTCAGAGGTCCATGCAGCCTTTTTCCAGTAAGTAAGTATACAATTCATGCAACTCTGATCATCTGAATCTGTCATTTAATCATGTATGACTTATCATTGATCATGTCTCATCTCTCCCTGTCTCTCTCTCTCTCTCCCCCCCTCTCTCTCTCTATCTCTCTCTTTCTCTCTCTCTCTCTCTCTCTCAGGAGATGCCATTATTGTTGAGGGTATCCAGAGGGCCATGCAGCCTTTATTACTAAGTAAGTATCAAATACATGCAACTATCTCTCTACATTGTTCTCAATTGAAGATACTGGACCAGTACTGTGATCATTTAACTCCATCAATTATCATTCTCACCTTTCTCTTTTTGTCTCTCCCTCTCACTCTTTTAAAGGTTGCCTTGTTTGAGGAGGAGATCTTTTCAGCCCAGTGGAGTTCACAGGCAACATTTTGAGTTACTTGTATACTTTGTACATATATTTCTATACTTACATTTGAATAATAATTTAATAAATAATTTGAAATTATACTTTGACTTCTATCAGAGCTTTTTCTTTGACAATTTCTTGTACTTCTACTGTAACTGTTACTTGAGTATGGAGATTGTGTACTCCACGGCCATGTCTGACCACCAGGGAGTCAAGAGTGAGTGAGTACACTCGTCCATTTGCACTGGTACACTTGTCCACGGAACTTACTCATCTTTGTAGTGGTTTGGGGAAATAGTACGGTGGTATTGCATATTTAAAGGGGCCGCAAGGATTTCGTACTGGTGGGTGGTGTCCGGCCGATTGTGGTGGGCCGGTCTGGGCCAAAAATGCCAGGGCCGATTTTTTGTCCCAGTCCAGCCCTGCTTCGCGCTATCAGCGCTGTTCAAGCCAGTGACTAAAAGGTACATTTTAAACAACTTTTTCCATTGATCCCAAGGGACGACAGGATCGCCTGGGAGGGATAGGAATGGGTCCGGAGGTGGCAGGGAGAAAATAGGGACAGACTCATACATTCCTCGTTGCCTGTTTTTGTATTTTGCATCTAAGGGCAGTAACACTGGCGCGTTGGTATAGAGTAGCTACAGTTTTACCTGTGTTTTTTGTCAGGAGGTAGGTTAGGAGGAAGCATCTGTTCGTTTGACTCATTAGACAAGTGTAATTTCAACTCCTCTCTGTTTTCACAAAGCTGTGCCTTCCTACCACAAAAGAGACGGCGTGCCAGTGTGACAATATGCAGACCAGAGAACGGTACTATTTGACAGGTTCTTCCCTCCACACCCCCTCCCCACACAATTGGGTGTGGCTTCGGTGCCTTCAGCAGACACGCCCCCACAGTCTCAGACCAGAGAATGCTGCTGATTTTTAACCGATTTTGAAGCCTTATTTTATATACTTAGCGACATTTTTAATCACTCAGATTTGGCTGGGTGGTTAATGACATGTTTTCCTGTGGTGTGTGAAGCTGATAACAAAAATTTGAACTGGGTTAACCTGGTTTCACTTAGTTAAACAGGGAGCTGCCATCTTGCCACAACTTCCAGAGCGAACTGGGGGTCGAGGGTCAAGTGTATGAGTTCACGAGTGGAGAAAACAAGTCGAGAGGGGCGATCACAAACCATGACTTCACAGGCCAAATGGAACGCAGCACCAGATCTAAGAGAACCAATATGGGGAAGTTGCCTGAGTCTCTATGAAGTGACTTCTCACAGGACTGCATCGGATACCATTTTTCACATTTCAGCACGAGGGCAGCGGCAACTCTAAACACCGCACACATCCTTGAATGTGACCCATTCATTTAGGAGGGAACAGACTCACGCAGGCCTGAGCTGCGGCTCTCTAAGCTGGCTGACCCCTCACTACTGTAGCCACAGGGTAAAAAGAGGAGGATACAGGGCTACACCAGTTGTGAGAAAACACTACTATGAATGAACGAAGACTGTGCTATCTGTGTACATGAAACATTCTAGACATCAATTGCTATGGTACTGTATAATGTTGTTCAGAAAAGACAACATGTACATCTTAAACAGCAGCTAGATAAATGTTGGAGAATATGCTGAGGAGTTCAGACACTACCTGCTATGCCCACAAGCTAGTCTAACAGTTCTGTTCTAGTATACATTATACTTTTGAAATGCAACCCAGGAAATGCCGAATAGTTCTTGTTTCTGGAGGTAGAAAGCCATGTTTATGTATACCTGTACTCGCATGCCTACAACACTTGGTACACCTTGGTGTATATTTATGTATTGGGCTCTAACCGTAGGAATGGAAATCCTATCCTTCCTCTTTCCAAAGTGATCACAATTATGCAACTGCAAGTGAAAAATAACCAAACTATTTTAAATAGTTACAGTAAACAGAGATTCCCACAGTCAATATTTCAAATAGGTTATATATTAATGTATTTATGGCATGGAGGAAGCAAAATGTCAAGTCTATCAGAAGAATACACAATACGGAAAGCTATTTTTCTCTCCTAGCATTAGCATGAGATGTCAAAAATGCTGCTGAGATGTGAGGTTATTGCTCTGTGTCTATCCTCCACATGGAGGCAAAACAAACACAGGAGCCAGGAACAAAACTGGCAGAGCGCATATCTGTCATCAAATATTCACATGAACTAAATTGAGGGAAATAGCTGTTCTGCCCCAACATTGGCATGGGTGCTTTCCTGAGACAACATTTTCCATCTTGGCACTGATTACCAGAAGGAGAGCTAAGGGTGGGTGTGTTAGGGGGGGTAAATGTTGATGACAGAGAGAAAAACAAACATATTTCCTGGCCCATCTACAGTCTGATTGCCTGGCTCGTATGTGATTGGATGACGCTGTATACAGTACGCTCGCGGTGCCCCCCGTCAGTAGCTGCGATTAACCACCGTACGTGAAGCAAAATCTGCCAACTGAGGGCCACCACCTGTGCTGGTGTTTGGCTGCCACAGGCGAGCAGAGCAGCCGGCAGAGCTTGCTCCCAACCCATAATTCTGCAACTGAACTCTAAAGGGCTCACCCTCAGTAAAATCAACGTCATCGAGCACCTGGCCTGCACCACCAAGGCCCTCGTCATCCGCCTGCAGGAGACCCACTGCATAACAGCAGATAAGCTAGTTCTTCCAAATTTCGCTCTAGCTGGGTCTACCATAAGCAGGAAGCATGGCCTCACTACGTTCGTCCATCAAAGGTTGAACTGGACTCTTGTCGACCAATCTACAACTGGCTTGGATATTGAGTGGTTGTGCGTGGACGTTGGTGGCTATAAAATTGTCAACGTCTACAAGCCTCCGCCCTCGCGAATCACACCAGCGTATCTCCCAATCTTCCCTCAGCCCTGTCTCTATGCTGGCGACTTTAACTGCCAGCACGAGGACTGGGGGTACAGCACCAATACATCCGACGGAGAAAACCTGGCTGCTTGGGCAACTAACAACAGCCTGGCCTTGTTGTACAATCCCAAGGGCGCAGCCAGCTTTGTCTAAGGTCGCTGGAAAACTGGGATGAATCCTGACTTGGCATTCGTGAGTGTCAGCATTGGTAACCGGCTCCCCGATAGACGCTTGCTAGGAAAGTTCCCATGGTCCCAACATCGACCATCGCTGATTACCATGCCTAAACTCATGGACCTCATCCCGAGCGAGCCGGTGAAGCGATGGACCTTCTGAAAGGCCAACTGGAAACGCTACCGCCTCCTTACCCATAGATCCACGAGGTGCCTTCCACCACCCAACACCAACAACGTGGATGAGGCATACCGGGTACTCTGCGGCATACTGGTGAAAGCAGTTGGTGCTCGTGCCCGGTTCCTCACCTTGGAGCTCGGCCAGGAAGCCGCTGATGCCTGACCCCAAGGACAAGACGTCCCAGTCCTTGGCGGACAAGAGCTACACGCTGGCAGCACAAGCCGTTGCTGCCACTTCATCCATTGCCATGTTAGCCATCTATCTAACCCTAACCCATCAGCCAGCTAGCCAAGGAGCAGACCTCCTCTTCCTTGCTGCAGGAACAAAGCTGCAGCAGCCGTCGTACAGCTGGTGAGAATCTCCACCTCCTGCCTGGGAGGAGTGACGGCCATATCTGTTGTTCAGCAGCGTCATCTGTGGCTGTCTCTGACCGGTCTGTGTGAGGAAAACAAGGGCGTCCTCTGACAGCATGGCACATTGCTGGCCGCCTGAATGTTGGGCCGGACTTGATGTCTTGGGCAAGTGTAGCCTACATCCTCAGATTGTGGCTCAGCCCTGGGCTCGGTTTGGCAGGGCCGAGGTGGATCTCTTTGCTTCAAGAGAGAACGCAAAGTGGCCAAGTAGGCCACTTTTCTGTGCTGGTGTGAAGAAAGGGATATCGCTCCCAAGTTTTGCTTGGTCGAGATGATTTTGGAATTTCTTCAACATCTGATGGATCATGAAAACGGTTTTGCGGCATCCACTATCAAAGTGTATGCATGCGCTATTTCCGTGTCAACGTTTTCTGACTGGCATGCACCGTCTTCGCCCAGTGCGTAAAGCTACGGCGCTGCCTTGGGATTTGCTCTTGGTTCTGAATGCGCTGTGTGAGGCGCCGTTTGAACCAATGGAGCAAGTCTCCCTCAGGTGGCTCTCTATCAAGATCGAGCTGCTCCCTGCATTGGCATCGGGCAAGCGGGTCAGTGATTTGAGAGCGCTGACAGTTTCTCTCATCACAGGTGATGAGAGCAAAAAGCTGTTTTGCGCACGGAACCATCTTTTGTTCCGAAAGGGATCCGGGGCGTGTTCAGCACACAAGATTTGGAGCTGAGAGCCTTCTACCCTTCACCTCATGCTAGCAAGGAAGAGGCTCGCTTACATTTATTGTGTCCTGTGCGTGCGCTGACTTGTTACGTTCAATGCACAGCTGTGGTCTGAACTATCCCCCCGTTTGTCACGGCCCGGGGAAGGTGGGTTCACCGCTGTCTAAACAGCATCTCTCCCAGTGGATTTGTGAGGGCATCTCTAAGTCTCTTGAGACTGCGGGTCGCCCTCTGCCTGGGGCTGTTCGGGTACACTCTACGAGGGTCGTGGCCACGTCGGTTGCCCTGTTCAATGGTGTGTCTGTGGAGGACATTTGCGCGGCGGCGACTTGGTCTTCTCCATCTCCTTTTGTCTGTTATTATCTTTTATCCCTGTCATCTGTCCCTGTGGCGTTGTACGTGCTGGGCACAGCTGCTAGCAGGAGTCAGCGTTAGACATGATGTTCTGGGGCAGAACCGTCTGGTGAGTGATGGCCCGCTGTTGTCCTTGGGGGAGGCTAGGACGGGCTATGTTACAATGTAACCGTTTCCGGTCCAGCTCTCCCTTCACGTACCTCTCCTGGACCTCGGCTGTGATAGACTGTGTGGTGAGTTGGGGCTAGTGCTTGGGTTGGGCCAACTTTTAGTTTGGTCTCACCTTGGAGCACTGGCTTGTGTCCTGGCTGGTCAGTTTTTCATTACTGGGGCCAGCAAGAGTGTATGGTGCGGTCGTGTAGCTCTGCTTATGCCAATAGGAGCTAGCCCTGTGGGGTGGAGCACCACAAAATAGAACGATGGTTACGCATTGTAACCCTTGTTCTATGACTGGAGCGGAGCCCCATAGGGCGCAGACTTTGCTGATCCCACAGTCTGCTCACTGAAATTTTCAGTTAGGAGCAGTTGTGCAGGCGAAGCCCGCTTAAACAGTTGTGCACCGGACCTAGTTGGACACCGGACCTAGGTGCGTGTGTGTTTTTTTTTCTTCAGTCAAAGTTTCACAAGCCAATAGAAGCTAGCCCTGTGGGGCTGAGCTTCACTTATAGAACTAGGGTGACAATGCGTAACTATCGTTTACCTCTGTCTGGTTTGGCGCTCCTCTAACAAGGCTTGTGAGCCAACACTTCTACGACGTTGGTATAACTCTGTATGTCGGGAGCCGGGAGCGATCAGGAGTCCTAATAATATTGTCCCACAAGCCTTGTTAGAGTTGTTTTTAAATGATCAATAGTCTACATCGAAACCTTGACTATTGCACCTTTAAAAGTGTTATATGTTCACATGTTTCATGTAATGTGTTCTCTAGCCATCAACAGGAGAGAGACTGGAGCACTCGGGTCATCTTAAAAACGTTTTATTAGGTGCAAATAAAAACTGACGTTTCGACAAAGTCTTCCTCAGAGTAACAATTCACTGGCAATAGCAGCAGGTTTATACAATCGTGTTGATTGCAACACAAGTAAATGATCAATAGTCTACATCGAAACCTTGACTATTGCACCTTTAAAAGTGGTTCATGTAATGTGTTCTCTAGCCAGTTTAATAGCAGCAGGTTTATACAATCGTGTTGATTGCAGTTTACAATCAACACGATTGTATAAACCTGCTGCTATTGCCAGTGAATTGTTACTCTGAGGAAGACTTTCAGTCGAAACGTCTGAAAAGTTTTTATTTGCACCTAATAAAGTGCTCCAGTCTCTCTCCTGTTGAAGATATTTTGGTCCTATTCTGAGAAGCACCGGTCCTCATCTCCAAAGAAGAAGGTTGAGCGCGTGTACTCCCAAGTGTGTTCTCTAGCCACTTTTGTTCCTCAGGTCATCAACTATAGTGCATCTCAATGTGCTCTCATCTCATCCCTGACTTCCTGGTCCCCTCCACACTCCGCCCCTTCTTTCATGCCTTGGCTTAATTGAGCATAATCTACATGCAGTGAAGACATGCTTGATATCTGTTCTCTCATTCTGCTCAGCACCACCAAGGCCTGCTGATTGAAGATCAATCACTGCTGCAATTAGCTCTGTTTATTAAATCTAGTTGAGTTCTCAGATAAATCCCTCTTTTCTTTGGGGAAGTTACACAAAGTGTTATCCTCCCTCCTCATGATTGTTATCTTTTCTGTTCTGGATTCCCCCTCCTCTCGTCCCCCTTAACAATGGTTCCCCTGTGCTTTCATCTCTGGTTTTCTGGCGGCAGGATTGGGCACGGGCCCTCTCCCTCTTTCATACCCCCCTATTTTCCTCACTTCCTGCAGGGGGCTTTTAGGTGGCAGGGGAAGCTGTCAGCTTCAAAAACCTGGAGTCCAATCTGAAAACTCCAAAGCATTGCTTTCATTCTAGAACCCCCACCCTCTAGCCCTCTCTCTCTCTCTCTCTCTCTCTCTCTCTCTCTCTTTCTCTCTCTCTCTCTCTCTCTCCCTCCCCTCCCTCTCCCCCTCCCCTCATCTCCGACTCCATCATCTCCTCATCCTGCCATCCTGTCTGAGAGGAACTTGTCTATTTCGTTTGTTCATGATTAGCAGCACCTCCCGCCTGTGAAGTTCACACTAAGACAAACAAAAATGTTTTCTAACGATTTTTCTGATATCTCTCTTTGCAAAATAAAAAGGTGAAAACAGACATCCTTTGCACCCCCTCACCACCCCCCCTCCTATGCCTCATGTATGAAGTCACTGTACAAAGACAGTGAAAAAAAAGGTTATAATACAAATAATAAATACATGATGAGGAGAACATGTTTGAAGCCCAGCGTCAAACCTGTGAGCTGGCTGCTTTATTCATTCCTGGGTCTAGTCTGTTGATGGCGTTTCTTCTCTTCTCACCACACCTCATTCCTCTCCTGGAGCTGTCAGATTTACTTCCAATTAACGTATATCTGTTCCAGTCCGACAACTCCACACCGGAGCTGCCACTCCTCCTGGCTCCCAACTTCTCAAACTTTCTGCTGTTGCCATGGCACCTGTGTGTCTGTCAGTGGCGCGATTGCCTGTTTGTTGTTTACCTCTCCATCAGTCATTACACAGCTCCTCCAAAACTTGAGATAAACAGGAGTGCATCAACTAAAAAAATAACATAAAATAAAAAACATGTGCAGTCTCAAACCTGCTTGCTTTGGAAGTCCTCTAATTGCATGTTAGTACAGACTGTTGCAATATAGTGTTACACAGAACCTTGCCTAACCGCTATTACACCCAAGATAATTATTATATGTGGAATCTTTCTTCATGATAGAATACCATGATGAAATATGGATACAATGGCTCTTAAGTGATACTGTATTATGCAGTATAATCATGCCATGTGCTCTAGATATTCTATTAAACTCTATTCTAATCTAAAAAACCTTTTCTTCCAGTATCGATCGTAGGCCTTTTCTCTGGACGATAAAAATGAATCCATTTGAGAAACCTGCACGTTTTAACACTTACAGTTCCCTAACACAGTTTACACACCTTCATTCACTTCAGACTTAAACAAATAGTGAGTACCACAACATAGCACACAGAGCCAACTCTGTGCCAGGGTCTGCACAGCAAGATGTTGAAGAGAATGTCACAGCCAACCCAAACAGATGGCATGAACCTTGCCTGAGAGAGAGAGAGAGAGAGAGAGAGAGAGAGAGAGAGAGGGGTTTCAAATTATGCAATCATAATCTGGCCAGTTTTCAAAGAGAGGGTCGCAGAGGCCCTTTAATTACAGTCTTTAAAACATTACCATCTCTCTCCCTCCCCCATTTTTCATTTGGGGAGGTTTCAGTGGTGACTCCAGTCAGTGCTGCTTAGAAAACTAGAACTGGAGGGAAGATCATTTAATTAGCTCTCTGAGTAAAATCCCTGTAGGTGCAGCAATTCACTGAAGAACCGCAGAATGTCGTCTTTGTTTAGTGAAGATGCCTGCTCTCCTAAATCAGACGTGTCCCATCAATTCTAAAAATATCCAAATGCAAGATCTATTCTGATTCGCTCAATTAAAATGCTAAAACGTTTGTTGTTGTATTGCAATGCAAATGTGTTTGTTGGGTAAATGGTTATAGCACAGCAACTCTTAAGCGGTTTAACAGGTTCAGTAAAGGTTTCTGCGTGTCTTGTCCACACAGCTAACCTTTATCTCTGCATCTTCCATTCCTTCTCCATAGATTATACATGTTCAGAACGATAGAGGCTCATTCCATCGCTACCTCACTATTCCTTTCACCACGGGTTTTCATTTCACAGAGCTGGAGATTTTTTTTTAATTTGAATTAATCAATTAGAACTTTTGAATCATACATTTGACCATACATTTTCCCCTCACTTATTATAATTAAATGTCCCCTTCCTGTCAATACTGCCTTGAGCTCACATTGTGTGGGTTTTCTACAGCACTTTGAAATTCATATTGAACGCAAATTAATCTTCTGACTCAATGGGATGGTTTGACTTGTATAATGTACTATCAGATGGCATTAATAGAAACTCTATTGTTGGGGAATATTTCAATGTCAAGCTAAACTGTAGACAGCTTAAAACTAATCGCCTATACTGTGACCTTCCATTCAAGCAACTTCAACAAAAGCTAAACTGGATTCGTTTTTGGATTGATAAAACCATTCACACAAACCTTTGTCATGTTATTGGCCATAGGTTTTTGAATGTTCAAGTGTGTAGATTATGTGTTTATTCATTCCATACAATAAAGACACTGAGCATACAGTTGTATCTAGTAGAAAGCAAGTTGCCCCACAACCATAACTGTTCTAATACTGAGACATCACTGACACATAACCTGAAGGAAAAAGTAAACCTGCATGAATCATGTCATTTGAGATTACGATTCACACACATGCACACGCACACACACACACACACACACACACTAATGCACACACACATACACACACACACGCACACACACACACACACACACACACAAGCTATTCGACTTCTCGTCAAGGGTCTGCTTGGGAACGTGACGGCTGTTGCCATAGTAACATGTCTGACAACATGAGGGTTTGGAGGTACAGTAAAGAGGGTGCTTTTGGAGTCCTCTGTTATTAAGCCAGCGGTGTACTTACTTTTAACTACGCGTACACGTCCACCACACGTTTCCTGCTTTCCTTTGGGCCGTCGGCTGCGCTTGACTGTGCAGGTACGCAGGAAACAGCGCAAAATACGTGCGTCACTACGTGGTCGTGTTGGAAGCCAGGCCTTGGCATTTTAAACACTACAATATTCGGCCTACTAAGCTTCAATAACTCACAATTGTATCTCATGACTAAAGAGCAAGATCAGCCAACCTCTACTGTTTTGAAGTCCACCATATCAGCACATGAACGTCATTTTCAAGGTCCCTAGGCATTTAAAAAAATGTCTTAAACATTATTCATTTAAGGAAGATAATGCAATAGTTAGATGATCTTTACAGCTGCAATCACAGCATTGATTCTTATTCATGAAATCAATGCAACGCTCAAAAGGGGTGGACTAGTCACTGTTTGCATGGATAGATAAGGTTGACATGGTGAGATAATGTGTTGCATCCTATTGGTTCCATCACAGATCAAAGAGGTTCACAAACAGGGGTGGGTCTTCACCACTGTGATAACTATTGGACATAATTACAACGCAGAGAGACAATATCTCGAGAGGAGACTCTCATTCCTCTGAAAGTTCGGGAGCGCGAGATCAAACCAGAGGAAACTATTGATATGCTGGGATGACATGAAAAACCATGTACAGTACATATACTACAGTACAAAGATGATGTCAGGCCATTGAAATCTGTGAAACTTCTTCTTGAATGAATGAACTTTTTTTTATTTTATTTAAACCTTTATTTAGACTTGAAAAATCTCTGAGGTTTCCCTCATTTCCAGAGATGACGAGTGTAAAAATGTCAGTCATTTTTATTTCTATAGCACATGTTCATACAAGCAAATGTTGCACACTGTGCTTTACAGAATAAGAAAAGATAAATAAAACATAGTTCATTAGTAAATGGTGCAAAATTATACAGTACAGCATACAGTACAAACCTGACTAGCATATGAAGTTAGCTAGCTGCAGTATACAGTCTGTGTGGAGTGTAAAGAAAAACCTGGCCAATGGCTTCATTAGAAATTGGGAAAAGCTGTTTTTTTTTTCCAGCTCAGATATTTCACGACTCATCTGCATGAGTGCAAATATATGGAAAAGTCATCAAGATGCTACAGACCTGCTTAGATAAGATGCACTGGATGAGACTAAACTTATTTTACGCAATCTTTGTTTGACAAAGAACGTGAGGTGTTCTGCGTTAGTTGATAAATATCTTACCATTGTGCATGTTACACTTATTTTGTAATGATGTGAGTATGAGTATGTCATCATGAACACGAGTATCTTTACCTAACAGGCCTAAGAACCCTTTTTTGGGTTTGTTTTTATGTTTGAGAAAACAAGACAGTATCATAATCTCATTTGATTATCGATACAGTAACAAACCAAGACAGTTATTACAGCATGGGTGAGTGTTTTATATCACAAGTTCACCCAAACCGGGGATCGTATCCGTACTGAGGCACATGTCTTTCTTATTTTGCTTTCTACCACACAGAGACAATTGTTTTACGGTCATAAAACAATGAATCTCATTTTTCTCAGGCACAGCATTTGCCATCGTTGCTGAACAAGGAGCTATTATCTTGGCCTTATTGTATTATCGGCCTTGTGCCATTTCTTATTCCTAGTCTCCAGTCAGTCATTCTCCAGGCCTGTCTGCAGTGGCCGAGCCCTGCCATTAGAGAGCCTCAGCCACCGAGGTCTCGACTGTAATACTCCCTCTCCCTCACTCTGCTGCCACTCTCAGCCGTCCAGCGGGGGAAAATTGCATTTGGGACACAATGATGTGATATGACTACTGATGACCTCACATAGTCTTCCTCGCCGCCGAGGCCCCCTGCTGCTCCCCTGAGAGGCTGTGAGACGCGGTATCTCCCGCTCCAAACCCACACCGTCACCACAGCAGCCATGCTGATAACCGCAGGGACCTGCCTGTGTGCTTAACCCCTGGGCCTTTAAACCATCAAGGCTGCAGAAATTGGTCTGATAACCATGAATTGCAAGGTTACAAATAATGGGAATGAACCACAAAGTGCTTGTTGTTTTGGTGTCTTTGGTATGAACATGGGTGGTCTCTGACTAAGTCGCAATTCCGTCATCTATGATGTTATATACAATTTAAATTCATACAATTCATCCATATTCCTTGCGTCGTACTGTTTCTGTTCCAAATAGAGTACGGTATTATCAGCCACTGAGGGGATTATCCACAGCAGACAGTAGCTGTAGACTTAGAATGGGAAGGAGCTCTGCCCATTAAACTAAGACACAGTGTTTAACATCAGCAGATCCACTCCTATGAAATGACATGGTGATTTTCAGAAGAGAGACGATAAGCTCCTGTCAATCGTGCGGTGTTAATGAATGTTAGTGCTAACAAGGGCCCTGTCCCTCTGAGCCCTCAAGTCAAGATTCACGCCTGCTATTCTCAAGGCTGTCATATTAAAATGGAACACTGCACATTTTTAAAGTCTGCCACTGTCTTATTCGGTCATATTGACTTTGCATCATGAATATGTTTTAGTTTGACTGAGAATATGCTGCAGGGTCTGTAAGATTCAGTGGTAAATTCAGGCCTGGCAAGCAGACCAGACTCTGTTGGCTTTTTAGCAATTATGAATTTAGTTTAGTTTAGTTTAGTTTATTCAGAAGCGTCATGTAGATATTGCTCATTTTGTGTGCACCAGATTTAGCTGGAAGCTAATTTCCATCTGAAGTCCTAACAGTAAACAAGTAAACACAGTACCCAATGTCATGTACAATACAGACGTGAACCATCCGATTTCCTCTTTGAAGTATATTGGAAGAGAATATGTCTCCATCCCTAGAAGTGGTGGCAATTTAGACAACCTCTTATCCAGACGGGAGAACTTCTAAATTCACTTTTTGAAAACGCTGGCCCCCTATGGTCTCAATGTTGAACTTGATTTGAAATGGTTCATGTAATCTTGCCACCAACAGGAAATGGCCTCTTGCTACACTCTGATTCACCCGATAGGAAGTTGAGCTCTATCTCTTTATGATGGCCTTTTCGGTTTGATGTTTAAGCTATCTTCTTTACTTATCTTGTAAATCATTTGTATAGATTTTATGTATATTTTGTATATTCTATTTCTTATTGGTGTATTGTATTCTATGCCGCTACTCTTATTATGGCTGTCTTTTGTGCACTTTCAGTTTTTGTGATTGTAGGCCACACACTGAGACCACTATTTATCAAAGTTGATTATGCATTTTACATTGCACAACTGTATTCGTAAATCCAATGAAGTCTAGGATAGTGTTTTCAACTTGAAATGTGGAAATGCATAATCTGCCCGTGACATCAGTAGTTAATCCGGGCGAGCACTATTTCAGGTGTGTCACCCATGGGTGCAGGGAGACTTTGACAAACTAGGCCACTAGGCCGAAACGTCTGTTTCATTACTGTTTCACCCAGCAAGAAGAGCTTGATGCCTGGGTTCCACGGCAACGTTTCACCACCGTTTACTTTTGGTTCTCGTTTGCACCTCGCAGTTACACAGAAACAGCGTTAGCGTTTTGAAAACCTGTGAAATGTCGAGAACGCCGCAAGGGGTGTCTTCGTTCTCGTGTAAACAGGTGAAGGTGATCTCGTTTTGATAACGATGAAGGACATTCGGCTATTGTACAGTTTAATTATAACACAACATCATTTTAAATGTGATTGTAGGATTCAATATGATTGCTTAGTCAAAATAGGCTTCTTTTGTCCGACCAAGATTCTAGATTTATTAGTCGAGCAATAAAGCTTGTTAGACAAAAAATAGGCTATAGGCTATATAACATTAATAAAATAGACTAGCCTATGAGTTTCCTAATTACAGTATATGATTTATGTTAAGACTGATGACTGATTTGCTTCCATACATAGCATATTTTGAGCAGGGTCCATCCCAATCTCTAAAATGCATGGTAGCATGGTGGTAAAAAGTAGGCCTATATTTATTTCATTTCGTTAGGATATTCTATTCGATTAGGTTATGTTCTGCTATTCTAATCTGTTCTATGTTATTTATGCATTATAATAGGCTAGTCAAGACGCAATCTCCAAAGACACCGCAGCAGCATTATATATGTCATTTAGACAAAGTGAAATCTCCAAACGCTAGACTCGCGCTCGCGGCTCGCACATGCCCGGTGTTGCGAATGGTGTTGCAAAATTGTTTCCATGTAACCCTGATAACTTCTGGCAACGCTGATGAACGTTCCGTGTAACTTGGAGATCATTCTCGTTCCATTGTCATTCTCGAAACGTTGCCGTGTAACCCAGGCCTGAGTGTGCGGTTTTATTTCTTTATTTTATTTCTAGATAGCACACCACAACATACAAAAGGCAAGGCAAGGCAAGGCAAGTTTATTTGTATAGGCCTAGCACATTTAAGCAACAAGGCTATTCAAAGTGCTTTACATGACACAATAGAAGCATCAAGACAAAGTGCAAGAAACACATAAAAGGTCATATAAAACTAAATGCAAAAAAAGGACATTTAAAACAAAATGCAGGAAAAATAAAATACTGGAATAAAAGTTACAGTGCAGTGTACGAATTAATAGTTATTTGATTTAATAAAAAGCAGCTGCGAAAAGAAAAGTCTTCAGTGTTGATTTAAAAGAACTGAGAATTGCAGCAGACCTGCAGTTTTCTGGAAGTTTGTTCCAGGTATGCATAAAACATGAACGCTGCTTCTCCATGTTTTGTTTTAACTCTGGGGACAGAAAGCAGACCTGAGCCAGACAACCTGAGAGGTGCTGGATGTTTCATAACGTAGCATCAGATCAGAAATATATTTTGGCCCTAAACCATTCAGTGCTTTGTAAACCAACAGCAGCATTTAAAAGTAAATTCCTTGACAGACAGGAAGCTAGTGTAAGGACCTCAGAACTGGAGTGATGTGATCCACTTTCTTAGTCTTGAGGACTCGAGCAGCAGCGTTCGGAATCAGCTGCAGCTGTCTGATCGATTTTTTAGAGAGAACTGTAAACACATCGTTACAGTAGTCTAGTCTACTGAAGATAAATATAAAGATTTTCTAGATCCTGCTGAGACATGAATCCTTTAATCCTTGATTTATTCTTCAGGTGATAGTAGGCTGACTTTGTAATTGTCTTAATGTGACTGTTGAAATTCAGGTCAGAGTCCATGATTACACCAATATTTCTGGCTTCGTTTGTGGTTTTTAGCATTACAGATTGGAGCTGAGCGCTGACTTTGAATCGTTCTTCTTTGGCTCCAAAGACAATTACTTCAGTTTTATCTTTGTTTAGTTGAAGAAAGTTCTGGCACATCCAATCGTTGATTTGTTCAATGCACTTACTCAGCGCTTGTATGGGATTATAATCCCCTGGTGATATGGTGAACGTAACATACAGAATAGAACTAAAAGCTGTGGAGAATCACTTTTGACCCCTGCCGTTTGATCTACTCTACAGGCACAGTCACACACCCACGCACACACACAAACAAACACATGCACACGCGCACATACACACACACGCACACACACACACACACTCACACACACACACACGTCCTTGCCCTAACCACAATTCCGGACACCCTGTACTGTAAATACAGTGAGATACTGTACATACTACTCAGTACAAAGTATAATAGAAAATACACTGAAAATGAACAGTGAAAGAACTACAAATAGTTGTGATATGTGAAATGTGATACATTCTTCATATTCTTACCATATTATAGGCATATATATATATATATATATATATATATATATATATATATATATATATATATATATATATTGTTATCAATCAATCAAACCTTTATTTTGCCAGGGGAAGCCCATTGAGACCCGGGTCTCATTCACAATGGTACAACAACAATAGAATACGAACAATACATGAGAAAATAAAACAGCAAACCATAATCACAGATCACATCCATTACAGTACGAGTGTTCGAATTTTGTTGAAACTAACACAAGCAGGTATTTCATTTATATTAATTAATTGTTTACATTTTCCTATTGAAACCAGGGTATCTAGTTTGATGGTATTTTGCAAATTATTCCATGCACTGGGAGCATAGTATTTAAAAGTTGTTTTCCCCCGTTCCGTCCTGACTTGAGGAACCTCAAGTAACAACCAGTCTTGGGACCTCGTCTGATAATTTCCAGATCGCCAATTAATGAGGTATGTTAAGTAACTAGGAAGTGTTTGTAAGATCGCTTTGTAAATAAAAGTACCTGCTGAGCTCTCTTAGTGGATAAGGCTGACCACCCCACAGACTGATACAGATTACAATGGTGTGTTCTAAAATGATTACCCGTTATAAAACGCAGAGCTGAGTGGTACTGTAGACTGTGTCAAGCTGAAAATTGTAGAGCTTACATGCATATAGATGATATCACCATAATCAAGTACTGACATAAAAGTTGATTGTACTAACAGCTTCCTGCTATCCCGTGAGAAGTTTGATTTGTTTCTATATAGGAATCCGAGTCTTATTCTCAAACGCTGTTAGTTCATTAACATGCACTATATATATTGTCCAGACACAGTTCTCAAAGAAAGAACATGTATTCAAAACATAATTGTTCTTCTGAATTGGTGGATATAAATTACATTTTCATTGCATCATGGCAAAATAAACCAGTCTTTGTGTTTCAGTCGAGGTTGTGTTTGGTGTTTTTCAATAATCCAGTCTTTGTGTTTCAGTCGAGGTTGTGTTTGGTGTTTTTCAATAATCCAGTCTTTGTGTTTCAGTCGAGGTTGTGTTTGATGTTTTTCAATAATCCAGTCTTTGTGTTTCAGTCGAGGTTGTGTTTGATGTTTTTCAATAATCCTGTTTTTGTATTTCAGTCGAGGTTGTGTTTGGTGTTTTTCAATAACCCAGTCTTTGTGTTTCAGTTGAGGTTGTGTTGGTGTTTTTAATAATCCAGTCTTTGTGTTTCAGTTTGGTGTTTTTTAATAATCCAGTCTTTGTGTTTCAGTTTGGTGTTTTTAATAATCCAGTCTTTGTGTTTCAGTTTGGTGTTTTTAATAATCCAGTTTTTGTGTGTCAGTTTGGTGTTTTTTAATAATCCAGTCTTTGTGTGTCAGTTTGGTGTTTTTTAATAATCCAGTCTTTGTGTGTCAGTTTGGTGTTTTTTAATAATCCAGTTTTTGTGTGTTAGTTTGGTGTTTTTTAATAATCCAGTCTTTGTGTGTCAGTTTGGTGTTTTTTGGTGCAGCATCTCAAAATGCTGAGAAGAGGCTCAGGGAACGTTGGTAACCAAGGTAACTGATAAAGTGCTTGATCAAGGCTGCACTAGAGGCCTGCGTGCCGCTGAGGGACCAGGGCAAACACACGGCCTGGTCAATCTCGCCAAGGCACTCCAACTGATTCTGCCCTTTTCAGACTTCTCCTCACCAGATATGTTCTGTTTTATAAACGTGCGTACAGTAACCATACCCATCCCTTGAATCAGCTAGAATGAATTACTTTCCCGGGGTCTTACATTACATAACACAGTCATTTACTATTTATTTATCAAAAGAGACTTACAATAATTGTGTTTAACATAGGAAAAATCTGCATACTCCTACTCGAAAGAACTCACAAGTGCATCTCCTTTCTAAAACAATTTGTTGACAACCAGGTGTAATCCTACTCTGTATAATGGAAAACAAGTGACATTCTCATCACTAGGTGCTGTAGTTTCCCTGTTGTGTAAACCAAGCCCAGGCTAGCGATGTTAAACTGCCCAAGGTCATCATGAACCTCTCACATGACCATTGACCTGTGAATATACTTTTTGGAGTGCTGTGTCTTTGGACCACACCTACCTAATCCAAGACATCGTGCCATTATAGAGCCCTGAGGCTTTACAGAGAGGCCTTCAAGTAAACCTATATTTAGCTACAGTAGTCCCAGGACAAAGGAAACAGGATGGTGAAATGGGTGCCAAACCAAACCAAACCAAACTAATCATACATGGTGTGAACCCACTGTCTTGTTTTCCGATAGCAGCCTTTGCTGCAGCTGTGATCTGTTTTGAAATCATCAGGGGTTGTTATAGCCCTGCTCAGGGAAACACAGGGCTGCGTTTTTTTTCAAGTGATTGCTAAGAGAGTTAATATTGCATGTGACATGCTTTTAGTGCCCTCCTGCCGGCTGGTGCTCGTAGAAAGTGGCCTGACCCCTCGATGCCCAGCAGCGCCCAGCGGCGCTCACCTCAGGTCCTCCACTCACAGCAGGAGTCACACCTTAACAGCCCTTTATGAGGGAAATGTACCACTCTGACCATCTGACGCCTGTCATGTTAACATTTCATAAGATGCCTAAGTGGTGCCTAAAATACAGTCATTATAATCCAGAAACATTTTCACCACTTTACTTTTTTACTTGTGCTGTTGAAATACAGTAATTGTGCGTATACTGTGCTGAGCCATAGAGAGGAAAGTGGAGTGTCAGAGAGTGTTGGGCATGGTGGGGGGTGTTAAAGGGATAATACAGTGGTTCAATGTGACACATGCCAGTTATCTTTAGGTAAAATCAAAGTGAATATGTCCATAAGTGTTGTTATTCTGTCATTTTTAAGTACTATAAAACTCATTTTTATATGCCCACTTTTCCCCCTCTCCAAGCTCACCTCGTTTTGTGGGTGTGTCAAATAGGGCATGTCAGTCAGAAATGATTGACAGGCCGCAGCCCCAACCTCCACACATTTGTTGTTTGTAACCATAGTTACCTCGACACCAGGAAGCGTACAAGCATTTACAAAGTCCTTAATATAAGAAACGTAAGATGTCACACTACCTTTTAATCCCAAACATTATAAAGATACATGCTACCTAACAGGCCATATCCTCGAATTTGCATTATTTGGAAAAAGTACGCGATTCAACATCATCGATGAATTTGGAGACAAAAGGCCGTGCGCTAAAACTCGGTCAGCGCACAGCGGACAAGGGGTAGACGTCTCCGGAGTCGTAACAGGACATACAGTCAATAGATCTCGTTTTGAATGTTATTGTAATGCCCTCTGGTTATAATAGAATATCGCTACTGGAGCTGTTTAATCCAAAAATGTGCAATGCTTCCTGCAGTTGGGTCGGATCCAGGTGCTGGGATGATCAACATTATGTGGAGCAGATGCCAATGCAATGATAATTAGGCTTACACAACTTTCCGAATGTTTTGCAGAATTTCCATTAAATGATAACTTGAATTAATATCTTCACCTCCACCCACCCCAAAATGTAGGCTAGTCATAATTTTTATCACAATAGCCTCTATACGCGCAGCCAGGGGTGAAAATGTACTTTTTGGATCATAGTGAGTCACCTGCCAAGGGGACTGTAAATGAAAAAATCTACCGGCCAAGTATCTTTTTTTTTCAGATAGCCTTCCGAAATCTAGTCACCAATTGTACACATGTGTTTGATCAAGTGAAGATCCCATTTTGAGAATAGGCTCTGTTTTCTAGAATAAATACATGACAAAAAAACTGCACGGGTACTGTAGGCCTACGTCTTTATTTTCCAAGGTAATTGTTGCATACTACATGACATAAAATGAAAAGGCTACTTTCTCATAAAACAGGGGGGGGGGGGTGTTTGTGTGTAACATATTCATAATAATATCATTAGGTGACATTGGCTGCAACCTGCCCTCCAGGACCTGCACACCTCCAGAGCCCTGAAGCGCGGGACCTGGACCTCCCGAGCCCCAGTATTGGAAATGTAGTTTGTGATCGGGCTACAGGAAAAGGGGACAAATTATAAAAGCGATTAGTAATAGCAGTTATTTTGCATATACAAATCAGCATAAATTACAACAATAGGCTACTTATCAGTAAGTCTACACTATATCGAATGTAGTTTGAGCGAGAGATAACAATCGGGAGATTCTTGGGGAGACAAATTGACTTCTAACCAACGTTGACTGCGTAACGTTGCCTATTGGCCTATACAACACAGCACACTCACAACAGTTCTGGTAAACTATCGCTTCGGAAACCTTACAGCACAGTTTTCACCTGATTAATTATGTGTTTAATGCCAGGGAAGGGTACAGTATGGTACGCTGTACATGTTTCTGCCATTGCCCGGGAAGGGTAGATTATGGTCGAATTGAGCGCGCTTTGCATGCCATAGTGCGGGCCCATTACCAAATTGCAGATGCAATGCATAATGTTATCAGGGCTATTCACGTCTAATAGGATCAGAGCTAACACTGCTGTAGCTAACAGCTAGATGGCTTAAATCAGATATAACTAAAGTTTGTCCACTAAACATTTAGGGCAAAATTAAATGAGCTTTAGACTATAACGTTCTACTTACAACTGAACTAGGGCATCGTTGCTCAATGAGCGAAAGCATAATAGCTGTCGACATTCAGAGTCATCAAAACAGCAGGCTGTCAATGATGTTGCTGGCCGTCGCTAGGCAGTGGAGCCATAGCATAGCATAGCTAACGTTAGATATTGTGAGTGCTCCCAGAGACGCATCACGTGTTGGGACATCACAAACAAAATTAGCTGAAAATGTGACTAAAAAAATAAATCGTCTAGCTCTCCAAAACTAAAGAAAACACTCATTTGATAGTTCGATGGTGTTCACCCAGTGCCCCAATGTACCAATATCATACAAAACACCAGAAAGTACGGTTTTGGACTGAACTATCCCTTTAAGGCCCCGGGCTTGGAACCGAGTTTGATCCAGGCAAAGTGAAACACTTGTAGTCCTTTTGGTTGGATTAAACCTAACCCTGTTGTTGTGTTTCAAACTTTTCCCCATGCTCTCCTGCAACGCATTTCCTGTTAGTTCCCTGTACTACAAGTTCTTGAGAAGTTCTTCCTCGTCTCCCAGAGGCTGGGTGAATCTCGGATCAAAGACTTTGCAAACCTGATCAGATGTTTTTTTTTTTCTTCTGACATAAAATGGGTTGACATATTGGTTTCCCGCTTACAAATATGATGTTAATTATTTATATTTCCTGATGCAGTATCATAGTATATACAGTTCCACAGGTTGTGTTTATGGTGTGTGTATGAGAGCCCCGGTAAAGTAACTGAAGCAATAACTGTAGCCATGTTGGTTGGCATTGTATTGACAAAAGCTGATTTATTCTGGCTGTAGACCCAGATTGTATGAAAGTACTCTTTCGGGGAAGTTCAAAAGATCTTTGAGCAGGAACATTGATTGTTGTTCAGGGAGAAACCAGGACATCATAACAATCAGACAACCAGTCAGCTCCAAACATTGCCTGCTGGATGGCAGGAGTTATCTATATACTGTACAGTGCATCCGGAAAGTATTCACATCCCCTCACTTTTTCCACATTTTGTTATGTTACAGCCTTATTCAAAAATGGATGAAATGATTTTTTCCAAAAAAATTCGACACACAATACCCCATAATGACAAAGTGTGTTTTTTATTTTTATTTTATTTTTTTTGTGGCAAATTTATGAAAAAATAAAATACTTAAATATCACACGTGCATATGTATTCACATCCTTTACTCAATACTTTGTTGAAGCACCTTTGGCATCAATTACTGTACAACCTCACTATTCTATCTTGAGTACTGTAGGCTATGATGCTACAAGATTGGCACACTATTTTGGGGCAGTTTCTCCCATTCTTCTTTGATGATCATCTCAACCTCCCTCAGGATGGATGGGGAGCTGTCAGTCAGGAATGCGATTGCGTCACGTTTCCACAGCAACGATAAGCAATTACGTCACCCGGACACATTTTGTCCCCCGGACACATTTTGGCCTGACAGCGCGTCGGTGCACAGCCATTCTCAGATCTCTCCAGAGATGTTCAATCGGGTTCAAGTCTGGGCTCTGGTTGGGCCACTCAAGGACATTCACAGACTTTTCCCAAAGCCACTCCTTTGTTATCTTAGCTGTGTGCTTCGCGTTGTCCTGTTGGAAGGTGAACCTTCACCTCAGTCTGAGGTCCAGAGCACTCTGGAGCAGGTTTTCACCAAGGATCTCTCCGTACATCGCTGCATTCATCTTTCCCTCCATCCTGACTAGTCTCTGTTTCATCCACACATCTCCCTGCCTGTGTGTCCTTGTTTTGTGTTTCCTTGTCTGTCTTCCCTCTCCCTGTCATTCTACACTCAGGTTCCCATCCTGTCTGGTTGGCTGATTATCTCCGTCCCCAGTCCTGCTGTTTAGTTTGATTTGTCCACCCATAGTTCTCTATTGTTTGGGTATTCTGTAGTTGTCAGCTTCTAGTCTAGTTATTTGTTGTATTTGTTTATTGATTCTTCTATCCAGTTCTTGCCGCTGAAAAACATCCCCACAGCATGATGCTGCCACCACCATGCTTCACGGTAGGGATGGTATTGGCCAAGTGATGAGCAGTGCCTGGTTTCCCCCAGGCCAGCTCCAGGAAGAGTCTGTTTTTTCCTAATTTCGTTAATTTCTGAATTATGTGCTTGTTGGGACCTTCAAGGCTGCTTCTTTTTTTTTTTCACCCTTCCCCAGATCTGTGCTTCGATACAATCCTGTCTCAGAGATCTACAGACAATTCCTTTAACTTAGAAAACATCTCAGCATTTAGAAACATCTCAAGCATGATCAGTGGAAAAAGGATGCACCTGAGCTCAATTTTGAGTGTCATTGTTCTCTGTGAAGCGCATTGTGTTGCCTCTGTGTATGAAATGTGCTATGCAAATAAAGTTTTATGTACATTATCTTATTTTTTATTTTATTTCATTTTTTTATATATACATTTGCCCAAAAAAAGTTTTCACTTTGTCATTATGGGGTATTGTGTGTAGAAGTTTGAGGAAAAAAATACATTATTTTAGAATAAGGCTGTAATATAACAGAATGTAGAAAAAGTGAAGGCATATGAATACTTTCTGGTTGCACTGTAGAATACCTTATGGTATTTCTATATTGTTTTAGTTTTAGCATATTAACATACTGTATATATTTTATGACAGTCTACTGTCAAATGTATGCAGACCTCAGTAATAAAGCATGAAGCAAAGCATCTGCTCCAGGCATGGGAGCCTATTTTAGCGAGAGTCATCCTTTGAAATGGGAATGGTTGAACGCAGTCCTATACAACTAGACACTGAGAGATTTACACAGCTGCTTAAACCTACTATAAATGCTTTGCTGCTAATGAGATTATAGCCTACTGTAAAATGTAGGTTGCTGTTGAAGGGGTATTTTTGTTCTGGGGGAGGAGGGAGCAAAATTAGTTTTCCTGACATCAATCAGCTTTGCAAATTAATTGTTATTCCCTCAAAACATTAAGGTCTGATTCAAAGCCAGCTCAGAAATCAATGCCAAGAATTATTATAAGCTTTTTGACATCAGAATCATTTAAGGGTGATGTAAAATCCAACATAAATCATTTCTCTTTGTGTAGATTCAAAAATCCAATATGGAAAAATAATTGGCACTTTGCCCAGAATGTTGTGCAGATAAATAGAAACTTGAGAGTGCATTGTTGATTTTTTTCACACGTAAAATACATTCTGTAAATGCCATCTCTCTCTCATCTCTCATCTCAAGAAAATGATTACATCAAGTCTCATTTGTTATTTAGACCAATAATGAGCAATATCTCTTTTCACACACTGATACTTGGGCAGTTCAAAGGCTGTTCAGGGTAAATGTTGTATTGCTACTGTATGTTTCGTCCCCAAGATTTGGTTGCGTAATAATCATTCCAGGAAGACATAAAAGCGCATTATCTAACCCTTGGGCCAAAAACAGAGTTGAAAGAACCGGCCTCTTTATTTGCATAACATTTAGCCTAATGGTTTTTCTATTAGGATACAAACTCTCATCAGCATAATCAAATGGCTTGAACAGGGAGAGAATGAGTCACATCTGGAGACAGTCACTTAAAACACTGAGCCAATCATTCAGAATTACTTACTTAGGCCTACACTCAGTTCCCCTAAGCCCTGGGCAGAGGCTGTATTGTTAAGAGGGAAATGTTGGTAAACGACTCTCTGGGGGAGATGCAGGACAAAGCATTGATCTAAGCAACTGGTACAATGCAAAACAAAATTCAGTTAAATGTAAAATGTTGCTTTTGTGGAGCCCCGCCAACACCTCATGCTTTGTGGAACAATTTTCTTCTCTCTCTCTCTCTCTCTCTCTCTCTCTCTCTCACACACGCACACACGCGTGCACACACATAAACACCCACACACACACATACACACTGCCACGTACACACGGGAAAGGAGGAGAGGGCATTGAAGACAGATTTGATATTTTGGGGCCTATCTGTTTGTGAGGTGATTAAGTGGCCTGTTGACAGTGGCCATGCCACACAGTGGTTTGAGGCCTGCAGGGCTGCATACGGATCACACTCCCTCACTGAGCAGGGGAATCACACTCCCTCACTGAACAGTGGATGTGAATGTGGAGACTGAATCACAACAAGACTCATCTCTCAGTCATACTCACCTGAAAACCTTATGCAAAGATAATATATTCTCCTATATATTAACTGTCAATATATTATAGAATGTAAAATATTTGGAGGAAATATACAGAATAATATATAATACATACATAATATATTGAATAATACATAAGGAATTGCCACTTTTCATGTATTGCAGTATATTGAAAAATATAACTACTAGTTTCCTACATGTAAATGTATTGTTTGATATATAACATTATATTTTCCAATAGATTGCAATATATTTTTGTTTCATAAGGGAAGGCCTCAGCTTCGCACAGCATATGGCACCATTCTAGCCTGATGCTGCCAGATGGCTGGCTTTGCATGGTCTGCTTCACATAATCATCTGGGAACTCTCCATTGGAAACTATTTGGAAAAGGGCAGGAACTTTCAAAACTACTTGGCAGGTGATTGGATGAGGCATCAGAAAAAAAAATCTGGAAAGGTCTATCGCAAATTTACATCGACTGCTCCTCGCCGTCATAAACGCGCCCAGCGTATCTGTTTGTATTTGAAAGTCCTTAGAACCAACCCTGATTGGAGAGACTCCAAATTTTGTCAATAGAGAGTATCCAGACTGATTTGCGCGTGACAGCATGAGCTTACGAAATCAGGATGGTCTAACGAGGCTAGCGCCTCTACTACTACTACTAATCCTACCGCTAATGGATTATACAGACAGAAATGCATTATAAGAGGCAAAAACAAAAATACAAACTTTTTGTTTAGTTTTTTCCCTCCAACAATAACAGATGCACCATGCAGTTATGCAATCTTCACACCTGAGCCCAATAGAAATTCATAAAACAAGTCTTTGCCAAACAGCTGCATCCAGTAATAAGATTCTTTTTACCCCCTTCCAATCCCCATTCAGGGACAAGCTGTGTGACTCACTCCTTGCATTCTAATTTTACAAAGCCACAGATGTCCACAGATATACATATCAACTATATCCAATTCTGTGGCGATTATAGTAAGATGGAGAGAAAGAGAGAGAAAGAGGGGAGCAGAGTCACTCTAGGTAAGGCTAGGTAAACATATTGTACCAGGTGATGGTAAATTATCCTCAAGAGAGGACAAGGGTACGATGTGGAAGTCGCAGCAGAAGTGAACGGAATATTCTAGTGACCAAGCTGCTAAACTCAGCAGTCTCAACAGCTCAGACTGTCGATTATTTATGGCAGTGCCACAGTTGTGAGCTAAGGGTTGGCCACTAAGATGTGTGGCCTCAACCTGCTCCTGTTCACGCTCCAATTATGCGACAGAGTAAAACCATATCACACAGTGTTTCTGACAGGGACCACTGAGTTTGGACCACACGGATGTGGTCGCAAACTATTATTGAAGACTTACCGGCTGGTAGGATGTTTTAGGCAGTGAGCAGATGACCTTGGGGCTGTTGTTTCTGAACAGTCCTGCAGTGCTATATGGAGTGTATTCTGCTAATGGGATGCAGCCTATAGGCAAGCATACCTTTAACAAATGGCTACCGCCTCTCCAATGTTATGCACACACTGTTCACATCAATTACTGTACCACCCCCCCCGCCCAAACATACACACACACACACCGACATGCGTAGCTACGCACACACGTGTCTTGTGCATGTACTGTACCTGTGAATACCGCATGAGCGTGCATGCGTA
The DNA here is from genome assembly GCF_949987555.1 of Borostomias antarcticus. Taxonomy (NCBI): domain Eukaryota; kingdom Metazoa; phylum Chordata; class Actinopteri; order Stomiiformes; family Stomiidae; genus Borostomias; species Borostomias antarcticus. Next base: position 8,657,895 of record NC_140241.1, on the reverse strand, counting down.
TGGAGGCTGGTTCCCGGAGACAGACGTGTGTGTGTGGTACTCCGTCATCCTATGACAGACAAATGGCCGCCTTGGCTCCAGGTTCCCTGGCCGTTGGCAGGTGATTGATTTAAAAGCTGCCTAACTGAATGATAAATAAACATATTAGGCCAAGCGTGGGACTGCTACTGTACGTACGCCGGGCAGGTGGGGGCGCGCTGCGTTTGAGATGAGGCCCGTCGCTGGCCTCCTATCCCCCAAGGACAGAACACATATAATGTGGAGAGCAGGGAGGTAGGTGGGGTGGGCAGGGTGTGGGCGGTGGGGGGGAGGGGGGAGGGTCTGGAGAAGACTGCAGAGTGCATTATCATAGAATAATGAAAATGTGAAGAGCACCTTGCATGTTCTAATATGCACTCGTCAGCTAAAGGGCTATTACAACCGCGGCCGGTCCATTAGTATGACAGAGCAGGACACTGGCAACGAGGCGTCAGTCACCGGGGATCCTGGGAGGAGATGGAGGGCCGAGACGGTATGAAGAACAGCCCGGAGGGGGGGGTCCGCTTTAGTGCTCATGGGAGGGGAACGCGCAGAGCGGATACAGTACTTTGAAGGAGAGCAGTGATCAAATCCGCAAATGGACTAGTAGCGGTTTGCATGGTCCTGACTGGATGACACACAAAGAACACGCGGTGCTGCAGAGGTTCCGTATTCTTGTGTGTGTGGGGGTGGGGATCTTGACACGGACTTCTAAATGTGTTGGAATATTGCTAGTCATGTCTCAGCTTATTAAAGTCGCAAATATTGAAGTGGGGGAGAATGCCCTCTCTCTCTCTCTCTCCCTCTCTCTCTCTCTCTATCTTTCTCTCTCTCTCTCTCTCTCTCTTTCTCTCTGTCTCCATCTCCCTTTCTCTAATCACCCACACAGAATACACTACAAACAAAGTTTCTGTGGGAGCCTTTTTTTGTGTTTGCCTGTTCTGCCACTCCTCAGTGGAAAGTGGCTATCTGTGTACATACAGGTGGCAAAGGCTGGGATTGAAGTGAGGACTGGTCTGAAGTGGAAGGCAGAGGAGGCTGTTTGACAAGCAGAGGCAAGGTTACACCACAACAGGCTGGTGGGAGTGGTAACAAGAGGCAGGACTGGACTGGGTTCCTTTTCAACTCCCCACGTCACCACGCCACGAAAGGGAAGGAAAAGCGCTGCCTAGACCAGGAGGAGGTGAGAGCAGCGGTCGAGGAGGAGAGATCCTGCAGGACTGTGGGAATGAGGCAACGGGGTGCCTGGACACGATGGGAGAACGCGATCGAGAGGAAGGTGATATGGGCGGAGCTGTGGAAGGCGGAGCCATAGAGGATCACGTTTCTCAGCCAGGCAGTATATGATCAAACCTTCACATTTGGGGCAAAGTGGAGTCACCAGCATGTCCACTGTGCGCCAAACACGGAACCCTAGAGCACATTCTGAGCTGCTGCTCAAAGGCACTAGGAGAGGGAAGGTACAGGTGGAGGCATGACCAGGTTCTGAAGACCATCACTGAAGCCATCGCTACAGGAGTCGAGGGGGCCAAGCGTTCCCGCCCCTCCAAGCAAGCCATCACCTTCATCAGAGCTGGAGAGCAGCCAAGACCAGCTGCAAAAACATCTGCAGGCATCCTGCCCACTGCGAGGGACTGGCAGTTGTTGGTGGACCTGGAGCAGAAACTCAAGTTCCCCAACCACATTGTGACCACCACCTTAAGACCAGATGTTGTTCTGATGTCTGAGTCCACTAAACAAGTGGTTCTGTTGGAGCTCACAATCCCTTGGGAAGACCGCCTGGAAGACACCTTTGAAAGGAAGCTCGCCAAGTACGAGGGACTGGTCAGCGGGGTTCGTCAAGCTGGGTGGAGAGCAAGGTGTCTCTCAATAGAGGTCGGATGCAGGGGCTTTGCAGCCCGATCCCTGTCCAGAGCCTTCAGTCTGCTGGGCATCGATGGAGTGAGGAGGAGAACAGCCATCCGCAACACCACCGAAGTGGCAGAGAAAGCCTCAAGATGGCTATGGCTCAAGAGAGGAGATCCATGGGGTCAGAGTAGCTAGCTACGCCATCTGGACACAAGCTGAGGCCTGATCAGCTTCAGCTGGGTCACCTGGATGAGGGGGTATGATGTTGAAAGACCCGAAACACCCAATGATTCCAGGAACATCACTGAAGATGTGTCCAGAAGCATCACTAGATGTATTTGCACAGGGCTGCCTGTCTTCAACCAAAGGAAATCTTGGTCAGTCTGTTCTCAGACCTGCATTTCCAAATTAGGGTGTATTCCTTAGTTAGCAATTCACTAGTAGGCCTAATTAATTTTTCCTCAATTTTCAGATTTGTATTGAAAGGAAACGGCCCATAATCTAAGAACAATTCCACGTCAGAGTGGTAGCAGAGCAACTCAGTGTCACTCAGAAACGTTCAGGACATTCTGATGTGGCATTTCAAAATAGGCCCTCTAAAATCTCATATCTTCTTTTCACCTTCCAATACCAATCTGAATATTGAGGAAAAACAGTGGATATTACAATTTGGAGGGCCTTTATTTTGAAATGCCACATCAGAACGTCCTGAAAGTTGCTGAGTGACACTATGCGGTTCTCTACTACCACTATAACGTGGTATTTGTCTTGGATTATGGGTCGTTTCCTTTAAATTCTAATCTGAATAGTAAGGAAACACAGCCGATATGAGATTTTAGAGCGCCTTCATTTTGAAATGCCACATCAGAATGTCCTGAAAGTTTCTTAGTGACACTATGAGGTGTTCTGCTCCCACTCTGAAGTGGAATTGGTCTTGGACGATGGTCGGTTTCCTTTAAATTCTAATCTGAAATTTGAGGTATGTTGCCCCCTCCCTCAGATGTAGACTAGGGAGGATTGCAACAGCCTGCATAGTAACACTAGAAGGAACCAACTGTAACTATAATTGTGATGCTCACAAGAACTCTCAGACCAACAACCAAAGTAGAAGGATGTAATGCCAGTTGATGAATAATAATACAGTCCTATTTACACAGGTGGATTTTGTAGATGGATGATTAGCAATATCACTGTTTTATAAGACATTTTAGAAGATTTTTATTTTGAAATGCAACACCAGAACGTCATTTCACTTTCTGAATCAAATCATAGTAGTTTTAGGTGACTCAATTGTAACTTAAATGAAACCGACAGCGGCAACCTGCTGTTATGCCGGAAAAAAAAACTATTCACCGCAATAACGCGTGGACACGCAAACCGAAATAAAGGGAGGACCGCTTACCTGTGATTTCCGACTTGTCGGCAGGCTTGACCGCAGTCAATAACTGAACGTCCTTCATCGTTATCAAAACGAGATCACTTTCGCCTGTTAACATGACAACAGAATCCAGGAAAGTGAGAAAAAAAACACCACTCGAGGCACTCTTGAAATTTCACAGGTTTTCAAAGCGTTAACGCTGTTGCCGTGTAACTGCGAGGTGCAAACGGGAACCAAACGTTCTCGAAATGTTGCTGTGTAACCCAGGCTTAAATGCCTTCAGCCTGTCTCTATTTCCCTGCCACTCCTGTTTCCCTGACCCGACAAGCCTTTAAATGCTCTGTTTTGCACTGGTTCCTTAATCCTCCATCATATCTTGGCGTTCGGGGAGATGCTTTTATGGCAGGGTATAATAGTATCAGCTGGCTGCGCTACGTGAATCCCCCCCAAAAAATGACACCTCTGCACAGACAGGAGGGACGGTTTGGACTGGTGTGCCTGTCTGTCTGTCTGCCCGTCTGTCTGTCTGCCTCTCTGCCCACCTGCCTGTCTGTCTGCCTGCCTCTCTCCCCACCTGCCTGCCTGCCTGTCTGTCCATGTCTGCCCGTCTGTCTGCCCGCCTGCCTGTCTGTCTGCCTGCCTGTCTGACTGCCTGCTTTCCCTCCTGGTTGGTCCTGTTCCCTCCTGCCAGAGTTATGTTAAATCATCCAGCCTCATTAGTGGAGGAAAAACTGCTCAGTTCAATTGGGCACAGTTTGAGTGAGAGAGAGAGAGAGGGAGAGAGAGTTTGGGTGAGAGAGAGAGAGAGAGAGAACAGATCCCCATCGGGGTCAAGCTTCGTCTCTCTTAATAATGCAGTTTCGCCCCCCCCTCCCCTGCAGCCAGAGCCGCCACCCCCTGGCCTGGAGCTAAGCCTTGACCGCATCAATTGATCTGCCGGCTTGCTCTAGTACTGAATCAGACCCCTGTCACCGCCCCTGTGCCTTCCGGCCTCTGAAGAGCATGGTCGGGTCAGACAGACAGTCCTGCAGCCATGGAGCCACGGAGCCAGCCCTGTCTCTGGAGACCTCGTACTTTGTCTGTAGCCTGTCAACTGTCAATGAAAGTCCCTGTCAAACCATGAGAACCGTGTCCTCTTTTTATTTTCGATATGTTTTAGCTTTTCACACTCTGATCATCACACTCTGATCATGACCAAGTGTAAAACCCCATGTAGGGATAGCTATTACACGTAGTGGCACATTTATTCCACAAATCCAACAGATGAAAATATAATGGAAATGAAAAAAGGTATTGGTCGGGTCCGCTGGACTTAGGGTTGACCGGGAGGGATCCATGTTATGGGAGGTCCGGAGCACAGATTCGGCTTCCGTAGGCGAGAGGACAAACAACATGAATAAACCTCCAAACAAACACACCCTCGCTGCTACTCACTGAGTCCATAGGCTGCTGACTGAATCCCTAGTTCGGCCTTTTATGCTGGGGTGGGTCATTAGCCAAGTGGCTGCAGCTACTCCATTCTCCACGTGGCCTTGATTGGGCAATTGATTGCAGCTGGGGGGTAGCGTTACCTTGTTAAGGATGAAGGGCAGGTAGACCCCATTGAGCACCTGGCCGCGCTGTCCGTGGTGCTGAAGTGAAGAGGAAGGTTTCGGGGCCGCACCGCGGGCAACCTCATAGGTAGGCCGCTGTACATGGTGTTGAAAAGTGGATTTATACCTGGGACGTTCTGTCTGGGGTGCGTAGGGACCCCGGGACGCACCCTGGTGGCAGCCTCGCGGCATGCAACCCGGGTGAGGATGCCACATTAGATAATAAAAAAAAAAAGGGATTATATAAGTCCTCTGCCGTGATGTACTGTATTTTTGTGGATCTCTTAATACTGGCTACATGTGGTTTGGTAGAGGCGGGCAGGGATTGACGAGTGTGGATGACTCAGAGAGAAGAGGGGATCCGGAGGGGCAGACAGTACGGGCCTGTGTGAGAGAAGGTGGTGGTGGTGATGGTGGTGATAGTGGTGGTGATTGTGGTGGTAGTGGTGGTGATGGTGGGGGTGATGATGGTGGTGGTGATGGTGTTGGTGATGATGGTGGTGGTGGTGATAGTGGTGGTGGTGGTGATGGTGGTAGTGATGGTGGTGGTGATAGTAGTTTTGGTGATGATGATGACCGTTGTGGTGGTGGTGGTGATGGTGGTGGTGATGGTAGTGGTTTTGGTGATAGTAGTGGTGGTGGTGGTGATGGTGGTGGTGATGATAGTGGTGACGGTGGTGGTCATGGTGATGGTGGTGGTGATGGTCGTGGTAGTGGTGGTGGCGATGGTGGTGGTGATGGTAGTGGTGGTGATGGTGGTGGTGGTGATGGTGGTGGTGATGGTCGTGGTAGTGATGGTGGTGGTGATGGTGGTGGTGATGGTCGTGGTAGTGGTGGTGGTGGGGATGGTCGTGGTAGTGGTGGTGATGGTGGTGGCGATGGTGGTGGTGGTAGTGTTGCTGGTGATGGTGGTGGTGGCGATGGTGGTGGTGATGGTGGTGGTAGTGATGGTGGTGATGGTGGCGATGGTGATGGTGGTGATGGTGGCGATGGTAGTGGTGATGGTGGTGGTGGTAGTGGTGATGGTGGTGGCGATGGTGGTGGTGGTAGTGATGCTGGTGATGGTGGTGGTGGCGATGGTGGTGGTGATGGTGGTGGTAGTGATGGTGGTGATGGTGGCGATGGTGGTGGTGGTGATGGTGGCGATGGTAGTGGTGATGGTGGTGGTAGTAGTGGTGATGGTGGTAGTGGTGATGGTGGTGGTGTTGGGCAGACTGGTGCTGGAGTTTCTGCTTTACGGCTCACCGCTCTCTCTTGCATGCTAAAAAAAAAATCCCAGCCGCGGCCTGGAAAAGGGCATTTAATAAACGCTGCTTCTGCCAGAACAGATCAAATTAGCGCAGCATCAACGAGGCCCCTCTGTTCTAGTGGGCATAATTGCATTTTGGCTTCAGTGATGTGTCTTCAGGCTTTGGTTTTGCTCCCCTATCTGCTTACAGTGGAGCTCATCTCTCTCTCTCTCTCTCTCTCTCTCTCTCTCTCTCTCTCTCGTCTCCGAGCACCTCTGATTACCGTAGTCAGGGTTCTCATCATCTGCCTCTAATCAAATCCCATTGGGCGTCCCAGGCGAACGGCCTTCAGAACAGGTCAGATTGAATCTGCCTGATGCTCTACTGAAGGCGCGCTGGGTTGGTGTTGCATCGATACGAGCTGTCATACACAGTCAGCCGGCGTGGACGGTAAACTGCATGAGAGGGAGCACACAGCTTTACCTCGGAGGGTGTCCTGAGACAGAGAGAGAGAGAGAGAGAGAGAGAGAGAGAGAGACAGAGAGAAAGGCAGAGAGAGAGAAAGTGAGACAGACAGAGAGCGGCAGAGAGAGGGAAAGTGAGAGAGAGGGGGAGAGTGTGTGTGACAGAGAAAGAGAGAGCGAGCGAGAGAGAGAGAGGGAGAGAGAGCTAGCATCCTGTGTAATAAAGATGGGAATGAGGTATGTGATTGTGACCGTGGTGGAGATATGGCTTCTAGGGCACAAGATAGAGCTATAATTTCCTTCTGTGTAGCGATAAGAGCAGAGGACATGCCAAAGCACAGCACAGAAAGCTGATATACTAAAATTGCTTGAATATTAAAACCCTTCTTAGGAGATAAAATGAAACCAGTAAATTATTTTTTCTTCGGGTAATGTTTTGGCACACATCGTGGTTACCATTTATTGGGAAAAGAGAAACAAAATCGTTGTAAACAATAAGGACAGTTTTCATGGAAGACTGATGAGGTTTGCTATAGTAAGTGTGTCCAATCAGAATGAAGGCCAGCTAAGAGACCTCAGTAAATATCCGTTAACCAAAGGGACATGTCAAGTTAAGACTGAAGCAAACAAAAAGTGACATTTTTAATTAAACTCCTTGGGAGGCATGTAATTAAATAATGTCTAAATTGTATCACTCATTATTATGACAGCAGCATTTGTCTACTCAGCTGAAACAAAATAAAATTATAGGCAACACTTTATTTGGTAACTCAGTATCACAGTGTAATAGAAGACTAGAGTCACTTGTGTGTAATGGCTGTCACATTTTAGCCATGCTTAAACGTAGAATACACACGTTTAAAAATGTGAAATAGACCCGTTGCTTAAACGTGTAATAGAGACGTTTTACAATGCACGTTAGTACTGGACACAGGGGTCAGGTTGATTTACGAAACTGGACCCAGGAGTGAAGCTACTCGGACGGCGCTGACTGGGTGCGCTCCGCATATCGCAATACCCCTGCTGGGGCATGCTCGCCTACAGGCTTGCAGGCGAGCAGGGGAAATCACCCTTTACTAAGCCACACCCCCGAAACGCAGACTGGCCAAAATGTGTCTGGCGGCCTAAATGTGTCTGGGTGACGTAATGGTCTGTCGTTATGACTGGGTAAAAGAATGGTGGTACTTTTCTGCTAGTTAGCTAGCTAGCTATCTTGTCATTGATGTCATATCCAGTATTGGACGTTCGCCCACACTAGCTAGATAAAAGGTTAGGCTAGCTAGCTAATATAGTTTGAATAGAACCGCATTGTACAAAACAGCTGTGGAGATTGTGGGTTCCCCAAATGTTGGGTGCTATCTAGCTGACTAATGTTTGTGGACAAGACTAAGACTGGTAGCAAATGTTTGTGGACAGAATTTTAAAATTCTATAGACATATTTTTTATTCAAATTAATTAGAAATGTTGATATTATATGTTTACTGACACCAGACAAGCTAGCTAGCGAGCTAGGAAAAAAAAAAAGTCACAACACGTTATTAGATAATGGTACTTCTTACCCCGGATACATTTTGGCAACCGGACACATTTTGGCCTGACAGCGGCGCTCCGTTGACTCGATGTAAAAGTTTCACATTTTCTTAATTTTCGAGCTGGTTTTGTGGACTTTTAGCTTGCTATGGTTAAACATTGTGCCCGGGGCACTTGTAATAGTGACCCTCGTAACCCGGAGAGGTTGGAAGGAGTAATATGTTTTTTTTTCCCTTTCCAAAACCAAAATCAATCCCTGAAAGGTGTAGGCTGTGGATAAAGCTATGTGAATGTCCTCAAATCCAGTTGAACCCTTCAAAGATCAAAAGGCACAGCTTTTTCTGCTCCAAGGTAATTATACTATACTGTTTGTAGTATAGACTATTTTTCTTGGTGCAGTTATACCCCATGTTCTAGTGCATTTGATTGGCGATTTGCCTAAATAGAGTATGAGGTTGTTTTGTAGTTGTCCTTCTTATACTTCAGTTAAGTGCAGTAACTGAAGCTCAGAGTCCACCTGCTAATTTTAATATATATAGTTGTCACAAACACAACAAACTGGCGACGAGTCGACCCAAGACGTGCACGGAAGTTACCGGCTGCATTGACAGCTGAGAGAGACGAAATCGAGACTCAGAGGGAGGGAAGAAAGAATTAATTAACTGGCACGGCGTCAGCAAGGCTTACAAAGGGAGTGAGTGACAATGTGCAGCTATCAAGCTGAACTAGCTAAGCGAAAGTAAAGCTATCATAACGTGACTGATGTGACTGATGAACGTGATGGCATTTGTTGGGAAAATAGAAGAATTTGACAGTGCAACTGAGGACTGGAAGTTGTGCATTGAAAGAGTTGTGGACACATTACAGAATCACCTGAGCCCAAAGCCCCTTGTGATAGCAGAGATATTTCATTTTCACAATAGGAACCAGTCCAAAGATGAAGCATCTCTGAATACATAGCTTAACTGCGCAAACTTACCCTGTTCTGTGAATTTGGAGCAGGACTTTCTGATGCAGTGCGTGATAGGCTGGTTTGTGGTATGCATTGTCAGCACACAGAAGAGGCTATTGTCAGCAAAACACCTAACACTGGAAAAGGCCTTGGCTATTGCCGATGGAGACAGCAGCTAGGGACACATTGGAGCTACAGAAAAAGAATAGTTAGTGGAGTGCATCAAATGTCAATGACTGATAAAATACAGAAATGTTACAGATCTGGAAAACATCACACAATGCCAATGACTGTTGGTTTAAGGACTGGACCTGCAAAAAGTGTAACAGACCAGGACACATAGAGAGAATCTGCAGACAAAGATCCAACAGTAAGCCTACACAAAGACAGAAACCATACCGGGATAAAAAGTTAAAGCACAAAGCTGTGCACAAGGTCACCGAATGTGAAACTGGATCAGAATCAGAGTCTGACACAAGTGAATTGGCTTGTTTAGAACTCTACAGCATGACTGACCAAGACAGAAAGATAATCTGGATCACCACAGATGTGTCTGGGGTCAAACTAAAATATATATATAGGAAGCCAGAAAAAGAAAAAGACAATCTGATAACGTTACGACAGTATGACAGTGCACTTACTCGCAGAGCCTGTGGGGGCGCAGTTCCAAGAAAACCGGAGAAAACGCTATGTATTGCTTTAAGACCTATACAGGTGAAAAAGTGTCTCCAAAAGGCAAGTTGGAGGTACAAGTGACACACAGAGGAAAAACACAGCAGTTGGAGTGATATGTGTTGAAAAATGGAGGGCCAGCACTTTTCGGACAGGAATGGCTGAGGAAGATTCAATTGGACTGGCACACCATTAAAACTCTAAGTGTCACCAACAGGCAGCCATAGCCCACACAGTGCCACACAGAGACTGTCATACCTACCGTACGCTCAATGCCAATGAGAAGGTGTTCGCAGAGGGTATCGGTACACTAAAAAGGATGAAGGCAAACTGGCGTGGATTAACGCATAGGCTGACCTAGGCTGCAGCCTAGGGGCCCCACATGTGCATGGGCCTCGGATTGGCCAGGCTTTTTTTTAATAGAAAATAGAAAATAATTGGGGTGACTTCGATTGCTCAACTGATTGATTGTTTGGTCGAAATGACTGACCAAGATCGTATTGGTCGAGTAAACGCAGACTTTATTCCATTTAAATCAGCTAGCGCTACTGACACTGCGAAATCCTTGCAAACAGGAATTTTTTTTCGAGAGCAGTGCCAGTAGCCATAGCCTAATGAGCCTAATCCGCACATATATGGTGAGTTCAATTCAGAATAAGCCCCCCCCCCTCAGCACATTCAATCATTTATAGGCTATGGTTTAAGCCTATATTAAGACATCACATCAATTTAATCCTAGTTTTCATAACTTTGTGTTGGCTGCAATGTTTTGTAGGCATATAGGCCTACATTTTCAAATCAGGTTGATTGTAGGCTATTCCGTTGGCATTCGTTTCCTTTTAGTACACAACTATGATATTGTATTAAACGAGTAGTAAAGGGAAAATGCATGTTTAGCCCTGTTTTAAGGTTACTTATCATCATATACAATGGTTCAGATCAAAACGTTGACAAAACGGGAAAGTCTGATAATTGCTCTACCACCGTTTTGGTCATACAATGGATGTGGGTGGGCACCTTGAAAAATCTTTCAAAAACATGTTAAACTCTCGATTTCAAAGACAAGAATCTCACCGAGGGGGTAATTGGTGTCCGTTGGTGTTCTTGTCAGCACTGCGCCATAGTGTCCCAAGATGTCCAGCAGATGGCGGCAGAGTGCACCGTACTTGGATTTTGTGGACTGATTTGGGCTTGGCTCACCCTAAGTGGGTTCACCTGTTTGGTTGCTGATTGCATGCACCTGTATTTAAGAGGTGTCTGTGTTTTGCCATGCATTCGAGCCTCATATGTTTCTAGGAGACTCCTGTACCTTTGTTACCCTTTGTGGGACCTTCTTTTGGATTAAAGCAAGTTTGTTTTTGGCTCCTATGCTCAGCGTCCTGTACTTAAACTCAGTACTCTTAAGTTAGCATCGTGACAGTAGGCTCGAATCATCAACATGAGTTTAACAGGCGCTGAAGGAGCGGACATCAGCCTATCCCAAGTGCTCGGAGCTTTGAAGACCCAAGGATCCTCAATCCAGCAGATCCAGACCTGGATAACACAGCAAATGCATCAACAGAACCCCCCAGGCGGCAAGACATTCCTTCAGAAACCGGAGCGGTATGATGGCATCCCAGAGACCTGTCAGGGATTTTTGACTCAATGTGACCTATTTTTTGTTATGCAGCCAGATCAGTTCCCCTCAGAAAGAGCTAAGGTCGCTTTTATGATTTCTCTGCTCTCAGGTAAAGCTCTAGTGTGGGCTACTGCCCTGTGGGAGGCTAGTTCCCCACTTTGTGCTAATGCAGCAGAGTTCTCTAAAGCACTACGCCAGGTTTTCAACCATCCTGTGAGTGGCAGAGAAGCAGCACGCCGCATCAGCACGCTCCGCCAAGGGGCCAGAGCCGTTTCTGAGTATGCTATAGAATTCCGCACCTTGGCAGCTGAGAGTAAATGGAACAATGAAGCACTTTTGACCACTTTTTATAACGGCCTGTCTGAGGCGGTCAAAGATGATTTGGCTAGTCGGGAGTGGGGTGCCACTTTAGATGAGCTCATTACCACCTCTATCTGCCTCGATCAGCGCATACGCGAAAGGAGGCGTGAGCGCAGGCTTCCCAACTCCGCACAGCCCCAAGTGTGTTCGCCACAGAGCGCGTCAGCTCCCGCTGCCCAGCCCACTCAAGCGGAGGCTATGGAGATAGGCAGGTACCGCATCACACCTGCTGAAAGAGAGCGTCGCCGCAGAGAGAGATGCTGTCTTTACTGCGGTGAGGCTGGTCATTACAGAGACCGATGCCCCCAGCTGCAGGGAAACGAAAACGCTCATTAGGGGAAGGGGACAGCTTAGTGAGCAGTTTGGTCCGATCTCAGTCCCCCAACCCAGCTAAGCGCCTATCCCTGAGTGCTCAACTCACCTGGACCCCAGAGAACCCTGAGAACATCCCAATCACTGTGCTGATCGATTCCGGTTCAGAGGAGAATCTGATGAACTCTGCTCTGGTCACACGCCTCGGTCTACCGGTCATGGCTCTTCCCAATCCTGTGAGAATACAGGCACTCGACGGACGACCCCTAGGCTCCGGTAAGATCAACTACATGACGCGCCCCTTATCGCTACAGATTGGTTCACATAAAGAGACTATCTCTTTGGCTTTAGTCGAATCCCACCATGACATGGTGGTACTAGGGTTTCCCTGGCTCCAGAAGCACAACCCCCTAATCAATTGGTCCACTGGGGCAATTTTGTCATGGAGCTCAGAGTGTGTTTCAGCCAATCATTTTACACCTGTGATGGAGTGTTCCGCTGCCTGTTCATCTCCTGAGCTCACTTCAGTCCCTGCCGAGTATCATGACTTAGCTGAAGTGTTTAGTAAGACTAGAGCTACAGAACTACCCCCTCACAGATCTTATGACTGTGCCATTGACCTGTTGCCTAACACTATTCCCCCCCGGGGACGACTGTACCCTCTCTCCGTCCCAGAGACTCAGGCCATGGAGGATTACATTAGTGAGTCCCTTACCAATGGGCTTATTAAGCCCTCGACCTCACCCGTGTCAGCAGGATTCTTCTTTGTACCCAAGAAAGATGGTGGTCTACGACCATGCATAGACTACCGAGCACTGAACAACATCACAGTGAAAAACAAATATCCGTTGCCACTCATGTCTTCTGCTTTTGATCTCCTTGGAGGAGCTACAGTGTTCACCAAACTAGACCTGCGGAACGCTTACCATTTGGTCCGCATCAGAGAGAATGATGAGTGGAAGACTGCATTTAGCACCCCTAGTGGACATTATGAATACTATGTGATGCCGTTTGGTCTGACTAATGCACCCGCTGTGTTCCAAGCCTTTTTAAACGACGTGCTCAGAGACTTCCTCAACCGCAGTGTGTTTGTTTACCTCGATGATGTGCTCATCTTCTCCAAGTCCCTTACAGAACATCGTCAGCACGTCCGGCAGGTCCTACAGCGGTTACTGGACAATCAGCTGTTTGTCAAACTAGAGAAGTGTGAGTTCCATGTTACACGCACCTCCTTTTTGGGGTATGTCATCTCCCCTGACGGTGTGATCATGGACCAATCCAGGGTGCAAGCAGTACTGGACTGGCCGGTTCCTACCACTCTCAAACAGGTACAACGTTTTGTGGGATTTGCTAACTTCTATCGTCGTTTCATCCGAGGTTTCAGCTCCATTGTAGCACCCATCACAGCAGTGACCCGTGGAGCACCGACCAAACTCAGATGGACCCCAGAGGCACAAGCGGCATTCGAGCACCTCAAGGCTCAGTTCACGTCGGCTCCCCTGCTGAGGCATCCTGACCCTACCCTACCGTTTGTATTGGAGGTGGACGCGTCCGGTTCTGGAGTTGGAGCCGTGCTTTCCCAGAAGTCAGGTATGGACAATAAGACTCACCCGTGTGCCTTTTTCTCTCGCAAGCTCAGTGACGCTGAAAGGAACTACGACGCCGGTGACAGGGAGCTGTTGGCCATCCTACGGGCGCTTGAGGAATGGAGACACTGGCTAGAAGGAGCACGCCACCCATTCACTGTCATCACGGATCATAAAAACCTCCAGTACATCCGTGGAGCCAAACGCCTGAACCCCCGACAAGCCAGGTGGGCTCTGTTTTTCACCCGATTCAGGTTTATCATCACGTTTCGCCCCGGAACCAAGAACGCCAAGGCTGATGCCTTATCACGACAGTATGACATTGATGTTACTGACCCTGTCCCCGAGTGCATCATTCCCCCCAGCTGTGTGGTGGGACAGGTGACGCTTGCCCTGGAGGACGCCATCCGGCGTGCGCAAGAGGAGGATCCGGGTCCTGGTGGAGTACCCCTGGGCCATCTGTATGTCCCACTCAACGCCCGCTCTGATGTTCTACAGTGGGGGCATGACTCACCAGTGACGGGGCATCCGGGGACTGCCCGCACGGTAGAGCTAGTTAGCCGCCACTTTTGGTGGCCGCGCATGAGAAGCGACATTGAGGAATATGTCCACGCATGTACAGTCTGTGCTACACAGAAGTCAGGGAACCAAGCCCCGGCAGGCCTGCTTCACCCCCTGCCGGTCCCATATCGACCATGGTCCCACATTTCGATGGATTTCATCACAGGCCTACCACCTTCTGATGGCAACACTGTGATTTTTGTAATCGTGGACCGGTTCTCTAAAGCTGCCCACTTTGTCCCTTTACCTAAGCTGCCTTCAGCGAAGGAAACCGCCGATGTGGTGGTCCGGGAGGTGGTGCGTTACCATGGCATCCCAAGTGACATTGTCTCTGATAGAGGCCCCCAATTCATGTCCAAGTATTGGTGTGCATTTTGGTCCTTGTTTGAAACATCTGTCAGTCTTTCTTCAGGCTATCATCCCGAGAGTAATGGACAGACGGAACGTGTGAACCAGGAACTGGAGAAATACTTGCGCTGTATGGTCTCATCCAATCCGGGTGCCTGGAGTCGGAAGCTGGTGTGGGCTGAAATCGCCCACAACCAACTGAGTGGGTCATCCACCGGTATGTCCCCTTTTGAGGTTCAGTATGGATTTGTCCCACCGTTTTTTCCCTCTCAACAGTCCGAGTCTGCGGTCCCCTCTGCGGATGCTGCTGTGGCCAGGTGCCGCCAGGCCTGGAAAAAGGCCCGTGCTGCGCTTACGCGCACCACCGAACGCCATCGAATCCAGGCCAATCGCAGGAGACGGCCTACCCCGACGTTCCGCCCTGGACAGAAAGTGTGGCTCTCCACCAAGAACCTGCCTCTGCGCACAGCCACCAAGTTCACTCCCCGGTTCATCGGCCCGTTTCCTGTGGAGAGGAGGGTTAACCCGGTGGCTTACAAACTCAAACTTCCTAGGACTCTCCGGGTGAGACCGGTGTTCCATGTCTCCTTATTGAAACCTCTATTCTCCTCACCCTTGTCCAGGCCTGCCCCGCTGCCGCCCCCTCCGCGGGTCATCGCTGGTGGCCCGGTCTACACCGTCCGGAGGCTGCTGGATTCCCGGCGGTGGGGGCGGGGCCTCCAGTACCTGATAGACTGGGAGGGCTACGGCCCGGAGGAGCGCTCATGGGTGCCCTCCCGGCACGTCCTGGATCCTGGCCTCATCCGCGCCTTTCACCGCGCCCACCCTCTCAAACCTGGCCCACCTGGAGGTGGTCGTCGGGAGGGGGGCACTGTCAGCACTGCGCCATAGTGTCCCAAGATGTCCAGCAGATGGCGGCAGAGTGCACCGTACTTGGATTTTGTGGACTGATTTGGGCTTGGCTCACCCTAAGTGGGTTCACCTGTTTGGTTGCTGATTGCATGCACCTGTATTTAAGAGGTGTCTGTGTTTTGCCATGCATTCGAGCCTCATATGTTTCTAGGAGACTCCTGTACCTTTGTTACCCTTTGTGGGACCTTCTTTTGGATTAAAGCAAGTTTGTTTTTGGCTCCTATGCTCAGCGTCCTGTACTTAAACTCAGTACTCTTAAGTTAGCATCGTGACAGTTCTGACATCAAATTCGCCGCAAAGTATGAATCCTGTAGGGTTTTAATGATCATTTTATGAAATCCATTGACTTGTATTGACGCGACCGTTGTAGATGTGTAGATCAATCCGCAGAGGGGATTCAGGAAGCGAAACTACTTACGGTAGCTATTGTTATTCTTTATGTTGCTAGGCTACCTAGTTTGCGGAAGTTTACACACGTATGTGCTACGACTAAATAGTTATATGCTAAATATTTTAAAAAGCCTTTCCAGATGAACTAGAATCTTACTTTATGGCAAATGATATGTCAGAACGTCAACTAACACCTCGGTGAGTTTCTTGTCTTTGAAATTGAGAGTTTTACATGTTTTTTGAATGATTTTTCACGGTGCCCACCCACATCCATTGTATGACCAAAACGGTGGTAGAGCAATTATCAGACTTTCTCAAAAGTGCTAGTTTTGTCAACGTTTTGATCTGAACCATTGTATATGATCATAAGTAACCTTAAAACAGGGCTAAACATGCATTTTCCCTTTACTACTCCTTTAATTTAGGATAAAGTCCTACATACAGCAGGCTAATTTGTAAGTAGGCATATTTCAATAGGCAGTGGGCTGCTACCACTCCAACCTCGATTTTTGTGCTGGCCTGGAGCATGAATGATTAGCCTAACATTAAATAAATTAGTTTGCATGTATTGCAAATAAAAAGCTTGACCCCTATTGGCCCGTACAACACTTTATTTTTTATTTTTTATAAATCAGCTCATTGGGCAGATGTGTACATGACAGGTGGTTCATAACGTCAGTTTGGTTTTCAAACGCCAATGCCAGCCTGGAGCATAGCAGCAAAACGTCGGAGATAAAACATCTCAGCAGAGCTAAAAAGCGAAAAGCACAATGGGAAAAAGAACAACGTGACCAAGAATTACTGAAAAAAAAATCCCAAATTGACTGGATATTTTAGTAAGACAGCTGAATCTTCACCTAGCCAAGAAAAGCCACCACAGCAGCAGGAGGACTGCCAGCTTATAGCTAATGTTAGCGCGGTTGAAAAAACGGTGCCGGTAGCTTGCTCTAGGCCTAACATTACCCATGGGAAAAACATCAGCCAAGCTGACCATGATGATGATGCCTCGGGACCATCTCGCTCTGAAGATACTTGTGAATCTGAAGAGTCTGGGACTAAGGAGACGACACTTCCACCACCCGAAACACCATGTTCAACCACATCCACCAATGCCCCAGGAATTAGCCATGTCCCCGCCACCACGAATCCCTCCATGACGTTCTTGGCTGAGCCCGTTAATGAGGAGAGAGCACAAGAACAGGCCGCAAATCCAACCACCTACAGTCTAACTCGAATACTGCATTCTGGGATAAAGTTGATGAAAATATGAGGACATAGTGGAGTAAAATAGGACCTGAAAGCTTTCAGAACAAAGATGCAGATGTGGCTGCCTCAAAAAAGGTACTTTTTTGAAAACCCTGTTTAAAAGGAAGCTAGCAAATGGTGAACTTGTGCCAAGAGAATGGTTGCTTTATTCCCCTGCAAAAGGCAGTGTTTTGTTTCACGTGTAAATTATTTGGGGACAGCGATCATCAGTCTGTTTTAAAAACAGGCTATAGTGACTGGCAGCCATGCGTTTGGCTGACCATGAAGGTTCAGAGAGGTCACAGAAAGGCTATTCTTGCCTATGGTATGTGCTGTGCTGATGCTAGCTGTATCGATTCAGAACTAAAGAAGCAGTTTGACAATGATTGTGCATATTGGACAGACGTTTTAAAGCGGGTGGTTGCGGTAGTGAGTGAGGATTTAGCAGAGCGAGGTTTACCTTTCAGGGGACACAGTGAAACCTTTGGCCAGCCGGATAATGGGAACTTGCTGGAAGTGATCAGCGAGTTTGATCCATTCTTGAAGGCGCATGTGGAGAAATATGGAAATGCTGGCAAGGGAACCCCATCTTAACTCTCATCAACAACATGTTTAGAGTTTATTGAACTGATGGGAGAGTGAGTTCTCACAGAGATAATCAGTCAGATAAAAATAGCCAAGTACTTTTCGATTAGCGTTGATTCTACACCAGATGTTTCACACACAGACCAGCTCACATTAATTACACCATATGTGTCACTTGATGGCTGCGTGGGGGAGTATTTTCTCAAGTTTATGCCAATCCAGAGTCATTCAGGAGAGTCACTCTGCCAGCCTGTTCTTGGTGTTGGAGGCCAATGTAATGATAATGCAGCCGACATGTCCGGCATTTACAGTGGCTTACAAGCACGCAATTAAGAAGATCAGTAATTTGTCCGAGTGGGTACCGTGCGCATCACATACACTCAATTTAGTGGGGATTGCCAGTGTTAATTGTTGCCTTGAGACGGTGGGATTTTTAAATTTCGTACAGACACTTTTTAATTTGTGTTCCAAATCCATGGCAGACAATTACAGTGTGGCTAGATCGTAATGACAACAAGAGGTTAGAGACTTTGAAAGTTCTGTCAGATACTACAGTAGATGGTCAGCACACGCGCATAAAAAGCACTGCACCAGAACTATGCCAACATCCAAGAGTCACTGCAGAAGATGAGTGATGACCCGAACCAAAGTCTCACTACTCGGGATGAAGCCAGAACACTACACAAAAATGGAAAAACTAGAGAACGCCTTTCTGTGTTGCATGTGGAACAGCATACTGCAGCGTTTTCACAAGACTAGTACTGCTCTGCTGATTTAGTCAACTCATTGAGGGATTATGTAGCCAGTCTACAAGATGATTTTGACAAGTTTGAGAGTGTTGCAAAAAACATGTCCCCAACGGTGACCTAACACTACAAAGTAGACATGCAGAGGCAGAGAAAACTGAAAAACAGGCAGATGAATCCACTGAACCTGACTGAGCGATGAGGACGAGAAATCTTCAAAGTAACAGTTGATATCAGTGTCATAGATCGACTCGTCATGGACCTAGAGAGGAGGTATCACTCATACAAAGATATTCAGCAGACATTTGGTTTTTAAACAATATTCCATCCATCTCCGTACAAGGAGCGGCTAATCTGCAGAAGAAATATGCAGGTGATCTGGAGGAAGATTTTCTGGACGAAATTGGACAATTCAGGGAATTTATTAAAGAAAACGAGGACACCTTAGCAAGGTCACTTCTGCAACTTATAAGAGGAGGTGAAATACAGTCACTGTTTTCAAATGTTGATATACAGTAGCACTCTGCTATTTATGACTTTGCCTGTAACCAACACCAGCGGGGAGCGGCCTTTTTCAAAACTGGCATTTGTTAAAAACAGACTAAGATCCACAATGGGCCAAGAGAGACGAAATCACCTGTCCCTGATGTCAATTGCATGTGATCTTCTGTGCAAATTGGAATATGCCAGCCTCATTAAGGACTTTGCTGCCAGAAAAACAAGGAAGAAGAACTTCTAAAGGTACTGTAAGAACATTTATGATTGCGCTGATGTTGCGTTATTGCACTGCACCTTTTTATTTATTTTTTATTGTTTGTATTAGGCTACTTTAGCCTAAAGCTGGAAGAAAGAAACTCAGCCGCAACAGTTGCAAAGTTCTCAACTTTGTGAAACTAGTTTCCTGCAACAGCCAATCAAAACACTGATAACAGGTTGGATGATTATGTCACAGTTGATGAATCGGGACAGCCATTTCGACTACTAGCCTGCTATTATAAAATACTACATTACTACTAGTACTACTGTACTACAACTATTCTTCTTCTTCTTCTTCTTCTTCTTCTTCTTATTGTTATTATTATTATTATTATTATTATTATTATTATTATTATAAAACTACTATTACTATTATAAACTACCACTACTACTGTACTACTACTGTATCTAACGAGAAAACAATTTGACAGATGAAAATGACCAATCTAGCTACCAAGCTAATTTTCGTGAAATAAACTATTAGGTAAATCAGTTGCATGATGATCGCATATGCAACCATTTTGGTCGATGTCTCAAGCCCTGTTGTGGGCATGATAAAAAAAAAAAAAGTCTTATGTCAATCTTATGCACACCCCTTAGAGTAATGACAGTGTCATGTCAGTCCCATGCACAACCCTTCAAATAAAATCTTAACAAATTATGTATTGTCTAAAAGTTGTCTTTCTCTTCTAACCATGCATAATGGATGTCAATTTGCATGCCTTACGTTGATTATGTGAGCTGCACAAGTGGTAAAGAAAGCCTTGTGGTTACTTGACCCTGCTCTATGACGCATAGGGGGGAAAACCGCACGTAATTGTGGGAACGTTCTTTTCCAACAGATGCAAACAAATGAAACCGTTTTCCCGTCGAGGTTGTGCTCCGCCTCCCAGGCCATGCAAACGCTGGACAGAGAGGTGGATGTGTCCGTTTAATGACTGTGTTTTATTGGATGGTTACTGAATATCAAGCTGATGGCGGCGCTGCAGCTGCCTCTGATTGCGGATGCGTGAGGACGGCTGCTTGCTGTACTGGGATTCACTTCAATAGGACCCAATCAACCGCCGTTCGTTCCCCCTTGTCCCTTTTCCTGTTCCTCTTTCGTTCCCCCACTCCCTCTCTTTCCTCGCTGGCGCTTTCTTTCATTCTTTCTCATTCTGACGCATACTCTCTCTCATCCTGTCCCTCCCTCCCTCCCTCCGGTTCGGACGTGTCCTCTCTTCCCTCTCCCTCTCTCTCTCTCTCTCTAACCTCAGCTGTCTCTCTCGTTCTCTTCTCCGTCTGGATAATTAAAGCTCATCTCTAAACAGGGACGGGGGTGGGGGGGGGGGTGGGCGGTGCAGACACGGCGAGGAAGGAAGAGAGCCAGTGATGGAGGAAGTGACCTCAGCGGACAGCCGTGTTTATCGTGTAGAGCGCGGCGAGCGGGCTGGTCGGTGCGGAACGCTGCCGTACGTTGACACCGGGCAGCGGATCAGAGAGATCCTCAGGAGGGCCAGACGTGCGTGGGATCGCTGACCGAGCGCTCCACTCCTCCGCTAAACGGTTGATCTTTACATAGTGGCTCAAATCCTACAGCACCAAGGGCAACACTTTACAATAAGGTACACAAAAAATGAGTAGTTACTGAGTAACGAATGAGGAACCAATGATTAGTTAATGAGTAGTTAATGATTAACTCTGAGATTAGTTAATGAGTAGTTACTGATGGGAACTACTATAGTAGTTACTGAGGAACTAGAGAACAGACTTGGGACTACTATAATAGTTACTGAGGAACCAGTGATTAGTTAATTATCCTTTAAAGATCACCGGAAAAATGCATTCCAACTAAACGTGCAATCTGAAGGACTGCCAATGCAATATTGCGCTCTTTATTTGGGATCTTAGTAGATAAGGGCCTAGGAGTTGTACTACAGTACCAGGACACCTAGCAATTGACTCCTGCTATAAAACAGAATAACAAAATAGAGCCACTCAAGGTTTGCATGGTGGTGTTTAGAATTCATCAGTTTCATGAATTTCATTCAGCTCGCCCACACCAGCAATAGAATACTAATGGACAGTCTGTGATATCCAGTATTACTCTACGCCAGGCCCTATAGTAGCACGCTGTGTTTGATTTATTCTCCGTCAGCGTGAGACTGCTTCCAGTGTGGCGAGGAGGAGACACCCCCTACTTGTGTATGATGAGAGATCAAACTTAAATCCCTCTGTTAATTGGTTTCGCTTGATTCTTGGCTTAAAATGAAAGAATATTTCTCAGACTACTTTTTTTTGCATAAATCCCAGACAGGCTCATCCCTCTAAAAGATGAATAGCAGACGTGTATGTATGGAAAACAAAATGAGTTCAAGACGTTGTTGTGGCCCCAAATTACGCTTGTTATTGAGAGCCAGACAAGGCACTCCATCACACATTTTAAGAGCTCTGACACTTACTCTACAGAACCCAGGCTAGAAGAACCGAGCCAGGCCACATTTAGACGCCCTGCCTGAACTATCCTGAGTACCCAGAAGCTCTCGCTACAGCAAGAACTTCTGGGAACAAGCTATGATATCTGTGGACACCCAATGAGAATCCAATCAGATTTTGTATTGGACGCCGATTGGCCCACGCTGATACTGGACTGTGTAGTGAGGCTGATTTGACCTCTGATTGGTCACTGACCGCAGATTTCAGATTTTTCAAGTATTGCTAACGACGTGCACTCTAGCAAGCTAGCAAGCTGTCAATAGCATATCTGGCACACAAGGTGCGATTTAGGCTACTTGGACTTTATTCCATGTTAATTCTCACTTCACTGAGGTTTCTATAACATAAATGCCAAGGTGTATTATGTAAATTAGTTTTTCATTTCCCGATGACATAATGTTCCAATGCAGTGGCTCTTCCCCTCATGCAGTGGCTCCTCCCCTCTTCCCACGGTGTGTGGCTCCAGACCATGTCTGAGTTAAAGACCGCACCTTTAGCTCCGTCTAAAACGCTGTGAACGCTATCACAGCAGAGCTAAATCCTCTCTCAGGCATCAATCTTATCCAACTCAAGAAGAGACCAACAAAGTGTGGCGCCTTAGCTCGGCGTTGAGAGAACGGGGCCTCATCGCGCCCCCCCCCCCCCCCCCCCCTCTGGGAGGCTCAGCCCACGAACAAAGGGAGGGTTGGGGGGGGGGGGGTTGAGGACTGACTGCCAGGAGAGAGGGAGAGATTTTCGGATTTGCAGGCGGAGAGGAGGCGGTGGAGAAAGAGCGCGCGGGTGGATTACCTCGTGTCGGAGCAAGCGGGGAAAAGGCCACATCCTGGAGCTCTGCTGCTCCTCCATGAATAATACATATAGAATTCATAATGCATGATCAAAGTTATGAGAGTTATCCTGCCTGTCACTACTGTACTCCTCACTTTTATTCCTCTGCTGGCGGAGAATACATTCGACGGCTTTTAGACTTCTATGTACTTTAGTTTACTCACACTGAACTTGGAGCTTCTATATACTGTGCTCAGCGGTCCCAATAAAATAAAAACATGAATAATGTGATAGTTTATTCCTAGGATTTTAGCCATTCTAGCCACATGCCAAATCAAACCAAGGTTAAAAAATGATATATAAATAATAATTGCCTCTACGTTCATTACAGCTGAGCATACTGTAAACATTGGTGTAATTTTTTTGCACCAATATGAAATCCAAGCCGAGCTGTTTCCCTATTACATCCAATTATATTTTCCTGCTGTACAACTCAGCATGACATGCTATTTCTCACCTTCACTGATTTCACTTGAACAAAAATGGAATATTTACAGTTTTGTGTATTTTGCTGTATCCTATGGTGGAATTACAACGAAGGCCTTGGCTGGTTTCCATTCAGCCAACAGCCAGAGGCAGAATCAGCTCGTTGCTGTGGTAGCAGATTAAAGGAGTGATTTGCTGATGCATTTTTCCCCCCATTCTGCGTACAAATGCTGTTTGTTAATACTGCAGACAAACACGGCCTAAAAAAAAGACTGTTTAAGATCCCGGGTTGCAGCAGCTATAACCTGTCTTACGTTTCCAGGTGATGCTCCATGGCTGTGTGTGTGTGTGTGTGTGTGTGTGTGTGTGTGTGTGTGTGTGTGTGTGTGTGTGTGTGTGTGTGTGTGCCATGGCTGCTCTGCCTTGGCCGGGCCTTGTTTTCCTGAGGGGGGGGGGCGCCTGGCCTCGCCACAGGTGGATCTCACTACGCCGTAATCTGGTCACGCTCCATTAGGCTTGGGTGGCTCCTACTCGGTGTAATCTGGTTACGGCCCATGAGGTCCGGATGCCCCCCCCCCCCCCCACCCAGTGTAATTTGGGATTACGTCTGTAAAGCTCCTGTGTTGGGGATCAGAGGCGGATAAACGCCTGTGACTTTTCCTTTCACCGCCCTCCTCTGAACCGTTCACTCCTGTGTTTACAGGGCCGCTAATCCCTCCACCGACACACAGCCTGGGAAGACCAGACCCTCCCTCTCCACACCCGCTCTCCCCACAATCACATGTCATACTGCCAGCTGTGGCATCACAACTGTCTTTCACATGGTGTGATGTTCTCCCTCTCTCTCTCTGTCCTCTCTCTTTCTCCTCTCTCTCTTTCTCTCTCTCTCCTCTCTCTGCTCTCACCCTCTTTCTCGTTCTCCACTGCGGTTTCAATATCACAGAAACGATTGTTGGGCTTCCAACACAGGCGAGTGAATCCTCATCCCTCCATCTCTCCTCCATCGGCAACACTAGCCCAGTAAAAGATCTTTTTAAGCGCTCGTTCCGCTGTGCCCTCGTGGACGGGGGGGCCGACAGAACGACGACCCCCGAGACCCCCGCGCCTCAAGGAAAGCCGCCCCTCGGAACCCGTGGCCACGTCCCGCTAAGTCTTCATTAAAACCGTTGATAGATAAACAGGCATCGAGTCGGAGACGAGGGCAGCGCGCCGGGCCACGGCTCCCCTCCCACCCCCGGATCACTAGCGCTCCCCACCAGCCATGATAATTAGCCAATTAATGGAATCCGGCGCGTGCGTTCTTTATCTCCTTCCCCACTGCCTCTTGGCCCCCGGCGGAAGCGTGGAGATTAGGGCCTGTCTGAAGCACACCTTGTGCGAAAACAACGTCAATCTGACAACGGGGAGGCTTAGAAAGGACCGAGCGAACACACACACGGAAAAGCACCACTGGCGAGATTCTAATGATCCACACAATGTCAGTATTAGCCGTGAGGATGCACGGCACAGATAACACGGTCTTCTCCACAGAACGTGTTTTCTCACTATTGAACATGTTTTAATGAGCTGGTTTCTCGGCAGTGGGCCGGACGGACGCAAACGCTTGTTTCATTTTGTTTGTTTGTTTCAGGGAGAGTGTCAGGCGGACGCAGCCGCTGCGGATGGTTGAGACCGACGTGGGTTTCGGACAACGTTTCACACTTTGAAGGAAAGCTGCAGAATGAGTGAATATTTGACGGTAGAAGCTTTTCATCATCCTCCAGTATGCTGCTGCCGAGCTGAGTTTGAATCATTATTAACGAGAGACTATCCAATGCTTACTCCCTTCTTGTTTGGCATTGATCGACATTGATTGATCATCATTGATTGTCACCTGATGAGGGTCTAGTCTAGTGTGACCTAAGCGTTCCCCATAATAAAGCAATTTATGCAGGTGCCGACATGTGTGGGACGCCTCTCTCAATCTACCTGGATCTATTCACTCCTACGCACCTGCCGAAAAAGACTTGAAGGTGTACGGCGGAGTGACAGTCAAGACTTGCCATTGATCATGCATCACACAACGCTGCTTTCTGACATAGGCGCTGATTACGCTATCTTAGAGGTCAGCGATGTACCCTTGGCAGCAGTCATACATATGCATGGCTGAGGTCACACACAGGTGCCAGACACCCCCCAGGTAACTGCTAAGCTGAAAGGTTGGGCACGGTAAGGGCAAATCCTTCTCTAAACCACTGGGTCAGACAGTTCACCACAAACGTTTTCAATTTGAATCATTGTCCGCTGCTCCCGCTATCGAGATCTACTCCGGGGGTCAGGGTGAGGATGGAGTGCTAATCTGATTGGCCGCTGTTCTGCTGAGTCATAGCCCGGCCCGCGGTTGCCAGGAGGTCAGGGATAGGCTAAGCCGTGTCCTTGTTTGATCGCGCCGGGCTCTGCTGACTGAAGTGCTTTCTGGGTAAATTGGTGGCCCTTGTGTTGGACCCCCAGCCCACACGCACGCACACACAAACACACGCGTGCACGCACACACACACAAACCCACACACTCTCTCTAAACCCTCTTGCTGCAGTTAGCCTCAAAGGGAATAATTCATAATGATCAAAATCATGTTGTGTAACTATATACAGTACCATTACGTTTGCTTCAGCACAGTGTACAGTATTCAGACTTCATTTATCATTTGTTTCAGCATACATCGATAATAACAACACGAACGACATACTGACAATGTTTTTACACTACAAGAGCAGGCCATCCTTCAAAAGTGTGTGGCTGGAAGCCACTGCACCTAGTATAGCGTTTGTCGGGTTATTACTCCCTCCCTCCCTTCCTCCCTTACTCCCTCCTTCCCTCCCTTACTACCTCCCTCCCTCCCTCTCTTACTACCTCCCTCCCTTACTCCTGACAATGTTGGCGTGCATCTCTCTGTTGGCACCACAAGAGGCAGTAGTCCCGGCACACCAAAATCAAGAAGGACACCAAAATCAACCCGCCGATGATTGGACTCCCACCCTGGAGACGGGGGTTCAAGACCCGGTGGGGATGACTTTATGGGACTATACCCCAAACCTCCACATGTTCATCCTTTCACTCCAAACTTTACCCCCTTGCCTTATAGGTCAGATCCTGTCCCAACCCCAAACCTTATTCTAACCCCAACCCACACTAGGGACTGGAAGAAGGACACCAAAACCAACCTGCCAATCTCCACTGCACAAGCAGAGTAGTGGTAAGAGCATTGGACTCCTACCCAGGAGACCAGGGTTTAAGACCCGATGGGGATGACTTTATGGGACTATACCCCAAACCTCCACACGTTCAAAATGTACTCAAACGTTTTTATACCTTACCTAATTCCACAAGTAGAGTAGTGGTCAGAGTATTGGACTCCCACGCGGGACATTCTCAGAGATTACCGTCTACTTACTTACTTAAAGGGAAGTGCATAGAGCAGGTAATGACCTTTGTCCAGAAACAGAAGTTGAACCATCCATCTTCATCCGCTTATCCGGGGTCGGGTCGTGGAGGCAGCAGCTCCAGAAGTTGAACCAATTGCAGCAAAATAGCTAACGTTACAGGAATCATCAGTGTAACTACTTTAGCCACTGACCGCTACCATTAATGTTATGGAAGCTGCTGCTAGTTAACTGGCTATCCTGCTCTTATTGTGTTGGATTAGCATTGGAAGCATTGGAACTGATGTGTCCAGGCGACAAGACCTATCTTAATTTATCAGACATTATTTCATGTCATTTCAATTCCCAGTTATTTCAGTGGCATGACTAGCTTCCGTCCTACCAGTCCTGAACAGAAACAAGCAAGCCAACGCACATAAACCAGGCTGGACCTGGCCTGGCTCCTTTTCATGAAACAGAATTCTCTCTCTCTCCCTCCCTCCCTCCCTCCCTCCCTCCCTCCCTCCCTCCGTCTCTCTCTCTCTCACACACACATTTATTTTTCTGCTTACTCTGTTCAAAAGATTGTATATACCGTACTGTAGGTTCTGAAACATACTTATTTTTCCCCCAGCAGTAACAACAGTGTTCCACAGTGGGCTTCTTCAAGCTCTCCACTAATTCCCATCTTTGTTCTCTCCCGTGTTGGATCCAAGCTTCTCCAGGGACATAGAGCAAACACACACATTCCATTCCGCTAAATTGAAAGACAACACACGATTTGTGAAGAATTTTTGTTTTATTTTCTTTAAACTTGTGCATCAACTTGAAACAATAAACTGTGTGCACCCATTTTGTTTTCACAACATGTTCAAAATTAGTTTAGTGTTCTTCATTTTTTTTTTAAATACATCTTTTTTTTTTTACCTTTTAAAACCATTTACACACAATTTCTCAGCACTGAATACTAGCAGTCTATTGGTAGTCAGGGGTGTAGAATGATAAGCATCGTTGGCAGTCCTCCTCACTTCAAACCTTTGTGTGTGTAGGCTATATATAGGTTCTAATTCTTGTTATCATTACTCGTCTTTCACCAGAAGTAAAAATATCTTTCTTTAAATATGATTCCTTTACATGATAAAAATAGTTTTTTTCCAAAACACATATGCCACTGTGGCTCTATCAGAATGCTCCTCGTCATTGTGGGTCTGGTCCGTGGACAGTGGAGACCCTCTTGTCCTGACAGTCAACTACCAACTCTCCCAGTCCAGGGTGAGACCCTCTTGTCCTGACAGTCAACTACCAACTCTCCCAGTTCAGGGTGAGACCCTCTTGTCCTGACAGTCCGGTCAACTACCAACTCTCCCAGTCCAGGGTGAGACCCTCTTGTCCTGACAGTCCGGTCAACTACCAACTCTCCCAGTCCAGGGTGAGACCCTCTTGTCCTGACAGTCCGGTCAACTACCAACTCTCCCAGTCCAGGGTGAGACCCTCTTGTCCTGACAGTCCGGTCAACTACCAACTCTCCCAGTCCAGGGTGAGACCCTCTTGTCCTGACAGTCCGGTCAACTACCAACTCTCCCAGTCCAGGGTGAGACCCTCTTGTCCTGACAGTCCGGTCAACTACCAACTCTCCCAGTCCAGGGTGAGACCCTTTGCCATGGATGCCACCCACACTGGGCTTTGTGTTGATAAAAATTATTACAAAATTTTGATTTCTCTTTGTACAAAAACACTTTTTCATAGAAATTGCATTTGCACAAGTAAATATGAGGAGTTTATTTTAAAATAAAAGCCACGAGAATACAAAAAAGAAACTTTGAGACACTGAGTGGGAAAAAAAAGAACAAATGTCTTACAAACTTGAAATGAGGCATGTTCAGCTGTTGTGAAAATCCAGTCCATGAAAATAAATAAAGAAATAAATAAAAACAATAAATAGTTGAATAAATAGAGTCCTTGTGTGATTGCTGTGAATTTCGTTTTTCGGTGAGCCACATTTACGCTTTATTTCAGTTCAAACATCTACAGTATAGACCATCTCAATGGACTTTTCAGTCACTAGGGAAACTGGTCCAAACAAACTTCCGGTTTTGAATATTGAATGATTCCATGTAATGGTAAGTCAATTTTATTGAATGTTCATAGTCAAAACAGAAAGGTTGTTTGGACCAGTTGCCCTAGTGACTAAAAAATCCATTGAAATGGTCTATAGTTTCCAAAAGCAAACACCTACAGGTTTCAAGGTTGCTAAATTTACCATATCCTGTCTATGTACTGTCACTTCCTGTCACCTGCTGTGACTCAAACTATGTACTGTACTTCCTTCAGTATCCATCATATTGTAATCTCTTTCTGCTCGACATTGTGTGAATGTCTATATACTCTCAGTCTAAAAATACTTTCCGTACCCCAATCCCCCCACCCACAAGTTTAAAAGTGTTAGTACTCAAATAAATGAAATCACTTATTGCCTGATGGATGATTTAGATCCAGTCTTGATGTTGATCTGTACTGCCTGTGAATAAGTGATGCCTCTGTACATTATGGGAGCTATCCTGCTCACTAATGTACTGGGCTTGGGTTAATTTGGAACTGGCTGATTGAACCCATCTGGTCATTCTCTTCACTACGGATGAAAATAAACAAGATATCCTTTACAAACTGTCCAACTGCTCCTCTCTCCAATTTGTGTCTCTGTGTGTATTTGCTCAGTATCAGACCGTGATCTCTAGTTGGTGCCCAACCAAATTCTGCGCTCTGTTTGTTGAGAAGGCGGTTGTGCGACAACTACAGATCGCAGGTCCAAATTGAAATGTTCATGCTGAAGGAACCGCCAAACTTACACCTGTATCCTATCCCTCAACTGGACTTTCCCTACACCATCTCCCATTCCCTCAGACCTGGGTCGATCTCATTTAGACTAAATCCTGGCACCACTTGGAAACTCTTGGCCAAGGTGGTGAGAGTGATGAGGTAACTCACTTTAACTGCGCCCATGTTCACGTTATTTCCACAGGAAACACTGTTGAATCTCGTTCATCTCTATCTAATTGTTAAGAAACAACGATGACAGTCAATCAATGCTCCAAGTAGCTCCGCTCCCCCTCCAACCCCCCCCACCCCCACCGCCCCCCCCAACCCCCCCATCCAACCCACACACAGAAACCCTTATGCCCCCCGCGCCCCACCCCCCAGTGTCTGTGCGTCCCCTCCCCAGGAGACGGAGAGAGAGAGAGAGAGAGACCCCGCTCAGGCCATGGTCTCTTTCCCCGGCAGTCTGCGGTCGTTGAAGGTGTGCATGTTGATGACCTCCTCCGTTTTCACCATGACGGGCGGCTGGGGCTTGTGTTTGAGCCGCCGCTGGCACTTGAGCGACGCCCGCAGCTCGTCCACCATGGCGCTGCAGAAAGACCTCTGGAGGAGAGAGAGAGGGAGGAGGGGGAGGGGAGAACAGGGGATTCAGACGTGGTCCCGGGGGCCAAACGCTATGGCAACAGAGCATTCTACAGTAGAGCTCTGCCCGGGGGGGCTGGCGCTGGCTTTGTAGCCCCCCCATCTGAGAGCCACCGGCAGGGGACATGTGGTGACACAGAGCAGGCTGAGCGAGAGAGAGAGAGAGAGAGAGAGAGGAGGGGTGGGGGGGTAGCCAGGGGGATGCTGGGAAGTGAGAGGCTGGCCAGAGGAGACATTGAGGACAGTGGGGTGAGATGGCAGAGGGCTGGAGGGACGGACTCAGATATCATCAAAGTTGGGGAGTGGGGAAGTGCACGTATATACTGTATACTGTTCAGCAGCGTGTGTGGGAATACGTTGGTTTGTGGCTGGCAGGGTAGGGCTTTGTCAACATGGCTGCACCCCGCAGGTGAAATGATCTCTTCAAACGGCACGAATCGAAGCTGAGGGGGAAAAAAACAACTTAAAATGATTCAGATATGCTCACAGACACAGTTCATTATGCATGCCTTTAGCCCCCGGCAATAACAATCATCACCAAGTGTAGGCATGGAGGAGGGGGGGGCGGGGGGGGGGGTGCATGGCGCCTGATCAGATGTGAGGGAAGGACGAGGAAGTGGTCCGGTTGTTGGTGCATGTTGATGGGGGGTGGGGGGAGGGGGGGGGGGTCTGGTTTGAAGAGGCTTAGAAGGAAAGCTGTGCTCGGCGGCGAAAACGCCGGAGTCCATCTGGTCGCAGACACACGGAAACGCAGGCAGTCGGACGCACACGCACGCCAAGCGCACACACACACACATGCATGCATACGCACTCGGATACACACAAACAAACACACGCACGCGCGCACACACACACAGCCTAGCTGAAGTGATTTCCCCGCGGAAGATTTCCGGAGTCCTTCTCTGCCAGTCCCATATTGCGGCGTGACTTATTGATGCGTATTACATCCCGTCTGTCTCAAATCCTCAGTGTTGCTTTACGGCCAATTAAACTCGCGTCTCCTCGTTCCTCCCTCCTCTGTTCTTAAAGCCACTCTTCAGTCTCAAAATAGCACGTTAAACAACGCTTATTAACAGAGATGCTATCGGGTAAATGTTTCCTCTGACTAATATCTTTGTCCGCAGGGAAACAATAGTGAAAAAGTCTGCCTGGTTGCATCGATTTCAAACTAGATTGGGGAAAAAAAAGGAAAAAAGATAGTGGTAACATCATGTAATCGTCCTCGGGGACCGAGAAAGACATTAGTCTTGAAATGAAACAGGGGTGTGTGAGGAGACAGTGAAGGCTTGGCTGTGCAGTCACAGTGATCGAACGTCATTCAGTAGCTCATTCCAGTGCTTACCTAACCACAGGCATGGCTCCTCCTTACTGCCATGTCTTCTGCTATGACCAATGGGGGTGACCCTGTCATGGGCTGACCTCACAAACATGTAGCTCACAAGCACACACAGCACAGGACATTTTTACACGACCAAATATATACCTACACAAGGTTCCAGTTCACAATGTGTACGCACTCTTACTTCAAGTGGCAAGAATGACTATATCGGTTCACCAACAATTGTAGTCTCTAGTTTGTATTAGATTGGAAAATCAAATCAAACTTTATTTGTATAGCGCATTTCATACAGTACACAACGGCAACACAATGCGCTTTAAAGAGAGCAAAAGGGGTGTGGACATAGATCCTACCGCTACAATTTCCACAGGGAAAAAAATAGGTGAAAATGTGTTATTACTAGCCGATTTATATTATATATTTTTTTTTTTTCTTGCTCTGTATGAAGCAGCTGTATAATCTACAGTGCACCAGCATTGTCCCCCTCCCACCGGCTCAAATAGAGTTGTGGCCCCCTCAGATCAATTACACGTGAAATAGCTGCTGATTGTCAGAGTCCTTCAGAAACAAGGCTCCTTCATGGTTATTGATTGTCTGAGTGCGAGATTGAATGGCGTAGTAATGTTATACCTGTCCCCCTCCCATCTCACCATTAAGCTGCAGGCTTTGTGGACACTAGGCGGTCTTTCTCTGTCGGACTTATGGGGTTCGTATCCATCACGGTCACCTGCTGCGCTCCCTCTGTATTGATGGTTGCCGTTTAGGGGTCATTGAATTACAGGGCTTTTATGACCCCGCAGTGGACGTCACCGAGCACTTTGGGTGGGCTCGGAGGATGAGCTGTCTGCTTTAATGGGCGGAATGGACAAATCATAAATCCATCACGCTTTCACTGCAGCTTTTTAGTACTATCATTTCTAAGCCCCGCCCCCCGGCGCCCTTCTCACACACACACACACACAAACACCCACACGCACGCACATACACATATTATTTCCAGGCTCCTTGCGTACCAACACCACATGCCAGGATCTACACTCTGTCTGGGTAGTTGGTCTTGGTTCTCAGCTTGACAACAGCAGCTCTGATGGAAAGATGTCCGGTGACATGAGATGGTGTTGGTGGGGATGGGGCGTGGCTTGATGACCCCCCCCCCCCTTCTCTCAGTCCTCGATCGCATGGGGATGGACGACAGCCTGACTGAATAAATGACTGCTCTGTGTGTGTTGTCTAATCTGCAAGCTTCTGTTGTGTCTATTTACAAGCAGGTGTGTGTGTGCGCGTGTGTGTGTGTGTGCGCGCGCGTGTGTGTATGCGTGTGTGTGTGTATGCGTGTGTGTGTATGTGTGTGTGTATGTGTGTGTGTGTGTGTGTATGCGTGTGTGCGTGTGTGTGTGTGTGTGCGTGTGTGTGTGCGTGTGTGTGTATGTATGCGTGTGTGTATGTGTGTATGTGTAAATGTGTGTATGCGTATGTATGTGTGTATGCGTGTGTGTGTGTATGTGTGTGTGTGTATGTATGCATGTGTGTGTGTGTGTGTATGTGTGTGTGTGTGTGTGTGTGTGTGTGTGTGTAGTTGGGGTCCTCTCACACGGGGGGCCGGCGGCGCCTGTCCGTCGAGGGCCAGGTTACTCTGCGGCAGGGTCAGGGGTCAGCGGTGGGCAGGAGACGAGGGAAGAGCAGGAGGAGGAGCAGGAGGGGGATGAGGAGGAGAGGGAGGAGGAGGCGGAGGAAGAGCTGGAGAGGAGGATGAAGAGGAGGGGGGGAGGAAGAGGGGGGAGGGGACAACCATGTGTGATCATGGGCATTTTGACTGATTGGAGTGGAGATGACAGAGCAGCTCAAATGTTCACTGCATGTTTAGGGGCATCTGCTGCGGAATATGTTGACTGAGTAGCATTCTGTTCTCATGCTGTTTTGTCCATTGAACATGTGAGGTAGTTTCTTTGTCATAAAATGCCACCTTTTCATGAATAAACAAATGTAATAACCTAGGCAATTACTGTACATATGCTAAACCGCTAACACTTTACAACATGATATGTGCCATCACAATTAGTAGTAGTAGTAGTAATAATAATAATAATAATAATAACAATAATAATAATAATACTAACAATAATAATAACTTTATTTGTATAGCACCTTCATGTAAATATCTTTCCAATTCTAAAACCTGATGAAAAAACATGCACATACTGAGTTACAGTGAGACAATAGCATGACATCTGGTGAAAAACGAGCGCATTTGCGACCATAAAGAAGTAAATAATTAAACTAAAAAAGTCAATGAATGTTCCTTTCTGGGGTGAAAAGCAGAATGCATCTCTAGCAGTGGGGATGGGCATGTGTTGAGCAGCGTTGTGTTGGTAGAATGACTACTCGACCTGTCCAAGCCTACATTTACATGTACATGTTTCCCAAGATTTTATTCACGTCAATAACAGAAAGAGAAATGTCAATTACCTATCATTATTCTATTACAATCTGAGATCAGTAAATGGAAATAATTTCAAAAAACACATTCATGCCGTTACAACATGTCTTTCTGGATTTTAAGAACATCATTAACACTGCTGAGATTATACGGTGGGTGGCTCATCATATTACATAAATGACTGCCTCTACATTTTCTGCGACTTTCTCATGTTACAAAATAGAAGTAATTATAAAATGCAAATTGCATGGTGCGTGCTATCAAGCATGACAAACATAACAAAGAGATGCTTAGCACCACATTTTTCAACTTGACACTTTCAGCATCGTGGTGAGAAAATGATCCTGAATCCCGTTGAAGTGGGATGAAGTCAATTAAGCGGGGGAGGGGGGTGCAATAGAACCAAATATAAGGTTGATTTTCGAATGTAAGACACGTTTCAAACATAACTACATTATTCTAAGAAGCATTGCTTCTATTACATCCATGGTGTGTGTCCTATTCTATTAAACTACAGGCATGAAGTACAGAGTGGATCAGATCTGATTAAGCTTGTGCTCTTCAATTATCATAATCAACCAAGGAGTGAACACTATATTTGTAAGTGGAGCAATTAATTGTAAGTGCAGCAATTAGTGCCATTAGAGATCAAACAATGCCAAACATCTACATGTGACAGGTGACTTGTGAAAAGTAGTGTACTATATACACTCTGTGTTCTGATAACAAGCATGTAATACCGATCGGGACAAATCACACAATCGTGGTGTGATTAGAAGAATACCAGTATAATCTTCAGAATCTTCTGAAAAAGAACAAAAACAACGAAGGTGGACGTTTCTGTATGACGTCCGCCACTTGAGTTCCATTGACAGTCGACATGGTCGTCAAAGTCAGAGGCAGCGCTCTGTGGCTCTACAGTACATAGTGTCTGGATGACAGGTTATTTTACCTTGGCATGGGGACATGATAGTCCTAGACTGCGTCGCGGAAAGGTAGTGTTGACGAGGGGTCTCGAAGTCATGGGGAAACATGACAAGCTTTCCATCAGTCTCTTTCTACTCCTGTCTGCTCTGTCTGCCTCAATCCTTCCCTCAGTTCCTGTATGTACTATAGGATATTCTGTACTTATCGAGCATGTATTAATAATGTATAATGATTTGTATATGTGTGTGTGTTCTTTCATTACGGCTATTTCAATGCATGTCATTGATAGTAAATCATTTTCTAACATGTCTGCATATCAATCAATCAATCAATCAAAGCTTTATTTGTAAAGCGCATTTCATACACAGAGGAAATAAAATGCACTTTACAGAGAACAAGGGAGGTGGGCATAGGTCCCACCCTTACATATTCCAGAGCATATGCACAGTATGAGTCCCGTTGAACCTGACCTGACGACTAGGGGCTCTAAAGGGTCAATATGGGGGCTTACAGCCAACCAGAGAGCCATTGTGAAATCGATAGAAGGTGTTGGAGAACGCTGTTAGTACAGCTGTTCCTGTGGAGAGGGGCTAAGTACAGTAGGGGCCTCTGCTTGGGTTTATGACTTTGCCACGGGGTGAAAGGACACTGCTACTGCAATACTAGCATTTGATTACAATCCTTTTTATATTGCATATTTAGCGTTTCATTAAACCTGTGAGGTAGAAATCAATGTGATTATGGTTTTAGTTTGTTTATCATTACTGTACATAAGTGAGATCTAGGACAGGTAGAGAGGATGTTGTATGATATGGACAGTGGACAGAGACAGGCATGCGAAGAGTGACATTTAAAATGAAGACATGGAAAATGTGCTAGAGACAAACTGTAAATATTTATGTGCCTATAGGTCCACGGTCAACTCTCAAAGGCACACTGTCAACCGTGGCATGAAGCAATGCCTTGAAACCAATGTTTCAAACACGTTGTTGCAAGTTCCCCAGACAAAACAAAACAAACGTTTTCCAATCACTATGAAGTGTCTTAAAACCCAATAGTATAATTTTAGACATGTTAGATTAAAATTGTCTCTTGAGTTTTTCTGGATGTCATTTGAGATGATGGTTAAAGTCTAGCTTGGGTCCATGATGACAGCAGACTTCCTCACGTTTCTTATCACGTTGTCGGCATTGGGGCTGAGTGAACAAAGGCAATAGAACCAACTCAAAGCATATGGCACTAGACTGTACTGTATGAGCATGGGTTTTAGGAGCTGGAAGACTTAGCCACATAAATACAAGAAAATTGAACCGTAAAATTAACCTGGAACCAGAATAGTAACCATCTTGCCATTTCTTTTATTGCTGCCAAATGTGTCTTAATATGAAAGAAGTTGATGTGATGTGACATGCTGTACTGTGTTGTATGCTATCTTGGGTTTACTGTGAGCGTTATGAGTTTTCTGTAATAGCAGAGCGAGAAATCTTGTACATGGTCGGTACACCACATCGCGCCTATGCACGTGAACTGCAAAACGCCGTGTGTACAGTACGTTAGAGACGTCTAGATTCCCGCTCGGCATTGTGGGTAAAAAAACACACACAAAAAACAAAACAATCACAGACACACACTGTGGTTACGGCCTGTAATGGCGAGGAGGTGGTTTTACCTTCTCCAGCTGTGCGTTCTGTCTGGACTTGTACAGGAACTCTCCCACCGCCAC
Source organism: Borostomias antarcticus (assembly GCF_949987555.1). Lineage (NCBI taxonomy): Eukaryota > Metazoa > Chordata > Actinopteri > Stomiiformes > Stomiidae > Borostomias > Borostomias antarcticus. The sequence goes on along the minus strand of NC_140241.1, from coordinate 8,621,782 downwards.
GAACACGGACAGGACCAGGCCGGCGGCCAGCACGATGAAGATGCCCCCGATGTTCTGCACCCCCAGGGCGCTGGCCTCCTTGCTCTCCTCCTCCGGGCAGCCGTTCCCCCTCCACCACTTCTCCTTCATCATGTGCAGCTTCCCCTCCTCCTGGAGCTGCAGGATGGCGATGGTGATCTTGTCTCGGTACGGAGAGCCTGCGGTCGCGGGGGGGGGGGGGGGGCGGCGAGAGAAGGCGACATGAACGGTGAGATGAGATGAATTACCGGTGAGAACCGGAAACTGTACCCCGCCCCCCCCGCCCCCAGTGCAAAGGCGTGACGGTGTGCTGTAGGTCTGGGCTTGTTAGTTTTAACTTTGTGTGTTCGTGCGTGACTAAAACCATCAAGCAATACCCTGGTGCCCAGGCCTAGTGAAGTGCACTTCAAGGTCCACAAACAATAAACCAAGAAAACAAACAGAAATTTAAGGCATTTACCTCCTATTACTCGTTTTTTTTCTTCCTTTTTCATTCCTCTAATTAGAATTTGTTGGCTCGTTTGCGATAATATTTCCAGCATAGGGTGTTTTGTAGGCTTAATAAATAAAATGGTTTCCCGAAGTGTGCTTTGAAGTGCTTCCCGCACCAGCACACAGCGTGTGCAGCCTAGGCCCCAGAGGAATGCGCCCCCCCTTCCCCCCCCCATCTCCCAGAGGCCTTTGCGCCTCCCCCCACACACAGGTACTGTAAACAGGCCCTGTGTGTTCCCAGCTCCAGAGATCAAACCCGGTGGCACACCGCGATTGTTGATTAAACCTGAAGGGTGAAACCAAGCGAAAACGCTTCAAATCTTCCCGACCCCCTTTCATATCCCGGCTGTTGAGAGCATCCCCGCGGCTAGGCCCACACAATCACGCCGTGTTGGGCGCCGCCCGCTTTATTGAAATCGCGGCCGCGCACCGTTGGTATCTCCGACGCTTAGAACCGACCCACCTCGGTGAGCTACTGTAGGACTATCCGCATCGCGTGGAAGCGCTCCGTGAATATCAAGAGGTTTGTTGAGAAGGGGGCTCGCAATGCTACTAGTCACCATCTAAAACTGCCGTGGCAACCTGGCGGGGACAAGCAGTGCTTGATGATTGGCCCATAGAATCCCATTAATCTGGCCCCGTAAGCTGGCTGTGGGGTAGCAAGGACGTGCCTTATCAATTCACAGGGCCGCCTACGAATACTTCTGATCTGCGCTGTCTTTCATGCCTGCCCAAGGACTTCTGTTTGTCTGCTCCCGTCGCTTTAGAACAACGGCCCAATGTGTTTGAAAGCCTCATCACCATGGTGATGATGACCGACTTGTAGAGACACCTCTCCCCCCCCCCCCCCCCCCCCCCCCCGTTCTCGTCATCGTTTCCAGCTAAATAGTGCCCCCTCTGGTGCATAGTGGAACTGCAGCCAGGCTGTGTCAGAGCACTCGCCCGTTCAGCAAGGAACAGGCAGCACTCAAATTTAGATAGACTTAGAATAACTTGAGGTTCAGGACGAGAAAGACAACACCACAACCATGGCTGCGTTCGGAATCGCGTACTTCTACTTTTTACTACCAGTACGTACTACAGCTGCCCCTGGAAAGAACATACTTTGCATGCAGTATGCATCCAATTGGGACATACTACCTTGTTATTACATTGCGCCTTGAAATTTGACCACATCCGTCGCTGTCCATGAAGCGACATTAGTCCACTGCTGGGATTCATCAAAGCGTCTCCGGAGCGACTCGTCACATGTGACGTAATTTCCGCTGAGCACAGGATTGTGGGTCGGAATAGCCAGAAAAGTGTGCTGGTTTGCATACTGCAAAATACGAGCGGATGTAGTAGGACATCCTGGTATTTTTTGCCATACTGCATGGCATACTATGTATTTGGTATACGCGAATCGGAACGCAGACCGTGTCTCCAATCTAACGAGAAGCATGCGGCCACGCCTCGCCAATCCACTCAAGTAGACACACCTGTCACCCCCGTGCCTACGAGGTAACTTCCTGCCTATTATCCACACAGTATAAAGCCGTCTAGCCTACCAGTTCACTCTCTCGTTCCTCTACTTTCACCTTTTGTCATTCTGTCATTCACTTAATATTATCAACTATTCATTTCTTTTCATCATCACTACTGTACAGAGCCAGGCTCCGGCTATGACACGCTAGTTCCCGAGTTCAAAGAGTGGTCGGTTTGATACAGCGCACGCCATAATCGCCCGGGGCCTGTCCTCAGCGCTAGTGAAGACGTCGCCGTCTTCTTTCTCCGCCTCAGTGGGTGTGAGACGGGGCGACTTCCAAGTAATATTGGTGTTTGTCAGTGATAAACCTCAAAATGTTAATTTGAGATCCGGGAACAGGCCTTCACAGCATGGAGCCGGAGCTTAATCCTCTCACTGAGGAAGGGGGGGGGGGGGAGTGACAGGCCGTGGTGAACACAGCTGTAATCTGCCAGATCAAAGCTGAGTAATAGCGCACCAATCCCTGATGCATTGTCTCCCGACAACGCAGCCTGGATATTCAGATGCGCCGCAACGCCTGGCACTCTCGGCGCACATATTTAAAGTCTGGTGTTGCTTTCCCTCTTTCACTTACAGAGATTTGTTTTGTATGCATCGAGGGAACAATTAATGCGTATACATGTTTAAAGCGGTTACTTTAGGGGCCTCCATAATTACTTTCAAATTCGTTGTGAATACGGATGCGTAAATATTGCTGCTGTCGAGACAAAACCTTTTTGTGTTTTTTAATTTCGATTTTCCCCCCTCAATTGAAAGCTGCGACTATCCGTTACAACCTACCCTACACACCTCCCAGCCCTGGGACCAGTTAAATGTATTCTAAACAGCTCATAATATTAGATTTTATGTTCAGAAATGAAATTGGAATGCTCCTGTCAACATTCGGAAAACCTGCCATTTTGGAGAGGCAGCAATATAACATTTTCAGCTCTTGGTTCTGGCTTTGATTGCGACTCCAAACTCCTTGAGACATCTTCATTCCCCGGCAGGCTCTGGTCTCACCTCGCCGCTTGCTCCCTCCCTCCCTCCCTCCCTCCGCCATGCTCCTGTCCTATTCTCTCCTCTCCCCTCCTCTCCCCCTGCAGACACACAGGTCTCAGAACAGGACTTTGCAGTTCAAGCAGAAGGCGAGTCACGCCCTCAGTGAGCACTTCTGTCTCCCAGAACGCCTGCTCCGCTTCGTTTATGATCCGGAGTTAAACGAGTCACCGGGGAGCGTCAGGACCCAGGGCGCTTTCCAGCCTGCTGGCCAGCAGTATGGGTACCTCCAGATACTGCCTGTGATTAATAAGAACTAATGCAGCCAAATTAAGATTGATCGTAATGAGGGAAAGAAGAAAAATTAAGGGAGGTGGAGAGAGAGAGAGAGGAGAAGGAGAGAAAGATGGAGGGAGAGATGGAGAGAGATAGAAGTGAAAGAGAGAGAGGAAGGGAGAGGGGGAGAAAGAGGAGGAGAGAGAGATGGAGAGGGAATGAGTGAGAGAGAGGAGAAGGAGAGAAAGATGGAGGGAGAGATGGAGAGAGAGGGAGAGATGGAGAGAGAGGAAGGGAGAGGGAGAGATAGGAGGAGAGAGAGAGGGAGAGATGGAGAGAGAGAAGTGAAAGAGAGAGAGGAAGGGAGAAGGAGAGATGGGAAGAGAGAGAGAGGGACAGATGGAGAGAGAGAAGTGAAAGAGAGAGAGGAAGGGAGAGATAGGAGGAGAGAGAGAGGGACAGATGGAGAGAGAGAAGTGAAAGAGAGAGAGGAAGGGAGAGATAGGAGGAGAGCGAGAGGACAGATGGAGAGAGAGAAGTGAAAGAGAGAGAGAGGAAAGGGAGAGATAGGATGGTAGAGAGAGGGAGAGATGGAGAGAGAGAAGTGAAAGAGAGAGAGAGAGATGAAGGGAGAGGGAGAGAGAGAGAGGAGGGGAGAGAGAGAGAGAGAGAGACAGCAAGGTGGAGCTTCCTGATATAAGGCTGGATGAGGCAGAGGAAGTGAGGGTTTCACCACGGCCAGCGTGAGCTGCGTAAACAGACCTGTGACAGATGTTTGAGGACATGGTGCCGTGCATGACTCCATTTAATGACCTCTCTAGAGAGGAGGTCCACACACACACACACACACACACACACACACACACACACACACACACACACACACACACAGTCACTACACAGCAAAACCCTCTAATGGAAACCAACTTGGCTAACACACACACACACACACACACCTCATGTTGTACTACAAACCCCACAACCCCCTGCAGGACTAACAGGCCAGAGGGACTACACTGAACAGACCACTATGCCAAATAAATAATGACACACCCGCCTGCAGAACAAAAGCCATCTTCCTCTCTCCACATTCACAAGGAAGCCCCCCCTTCATACTGAAAGTATTTTATCTCTTATCAGCAACACAATTTATATCCCTCACTCCTGCTCTCCCTCTCTTCATGGACAACGTATTTAACTCACCATCAGCATGAATCGCCTGGCTTCTCGCCGTAAATATTCCATTAGAGTGAGATACAGCGAACAGCTGGGAGCTGTGCTAAGTCTGTCCATTAAGGAGTGGCAGACAGAGCTGTCAAAGCCGCGGAAGGCCACGTCACTATCATGGCCCAAGTACTAATGCAGGCTGACAAGTCCTCTCTGTTAAAGTCAATGAGATATATGCTAAATGGCCCAGCTGTATGGGAACACTGCCTGCATATGGTAACTGGTCCTAAAAGGGTAGGATTAGCAATTTAAATGCCTTGTTCTGGGCAGCATGTGAATGGGCCGCAAGGGAGTGATGATGCTGAAAACCTTTTTTAGCGTGGGTGTGTGTGTGTATGTGTGTGTGTTCATTGCCTGACACATGCCCTCACTCCCATTCACAACCACACACATATATGCCAAAACGTACTGTATATACATGAACGCACGCACACACACACACACACACACATACACACACACACACACACACACACACACACACAGTGCGTCAAAAACATATTGCACATCATGCGACATTCAATACCATATGCCTGAAAACGCAGTCAGTCACACATGACAAACATTCATATGGGACAAATCACTCAGAAAACACAATCATCTCAAGCAAATACAGCCCATGTGCCAATTCATTCACACACAGAACAACGCTTATGGAGATTCCCTGACTGCACATACATACCTCTTCCCTCCATGACTAACAGGACACACACATAGAGGCAAATGACTGCCTTGTTCACGTCCCAAGAGACAACGTTGTGTTAGGGTCACGTTTACCTCCGAAACCCTGAACCCCTGAAAACCGACTACAGCAGGGACTACAGCCTTCCATTTGAACTGGGAAGAATTTCTAAGAATTTCACCGCCGACTCAGAGGAAAGTCAGAGGAACCTCACCAACAAAATCAAGATGGCTGTGCCGCGCATCGACAGGACACACACAGAGGCAAATGACTGCCTTGTTCACGTCCCAAGAGACAACGTTGTGTTAGGGTCACGTTTACCTCCGAAACCCTGAACCCCTGAAAACCGACTACAGCAGGGACTACAGCCTTCCATTTGAACTGGGAAGAATTTCTAAGAATTTCACCGCCGACTCACAGGAAAGTCAGAGGAACCTCACCAACAAAATCAAGATGGCTGTGCCGCGCATCGACAGAGTGAAAGCTGTAGCCTAGTAATAATGTTTATTAGCACTTCTGTCTCATTAAATCAGTCAGACACACAGTAGGCTACTGTCCAACTTCTGTTTGTGGACATTTGTTGCGGTGTTTGAATGTGCAAAATAGCATGTAGACGCAAAGGTTTTCCAACGGGTGGCACTGGATTAGTTTAGTTAAGGTTAGTTTATTAGCTATTAGAAATGGCAACGGCTACTCTTCCACAAAAAAACAATATACACAAATGCACAGCAACGTGGTCACCTCATTCTCAGCTCCGAGGTAAGCTAAACTGACTTTCAAGTTGCCTTCGGAAGCGTTCATTAAGGTGGGAGATTCCGTAATGAAAGAGGTATCAGATAAGAGCAGCTGCCGTTAGCCTGAGGAGAGCGTTCCTCCCTCTCTGTAGCTCAGGTACACAAGGTTTCTTTTTTCCCATCTTCTTTTCTACTGTATTTGCGTCTCGCTGCTGCCCGGGGGCTGCGTGTGCAACAGGATTAAGACGACCTGCCGCCGAGCCCCGTAATCAAATCCTGCGCCCCCGCACATCACCGCCAACGCCCCGCCCTCCCCCGTACATCCCGTTATTTACATCACACAGCTCCCCCCGTTCCTCCAGCTCCTGCCTGGTCGCCCTCAGGGTCCCCGCGTCCGTATATATCCTCCCAGATAAACCCAGATGGAATACACCCGTCCGTGAGCTGCTTACCGAACCTCGCAAACAATCGTTTTCTTTGACTATCCACCGCGGATCTATCTATTTCCTGATATAGACGTGCATGAATGAACATAATTCACTAGCGTTGGGCTCTGGGTTTGCCGATAGGGATATCTCTCTTGGCATAGTTGTTAGCACATCCGACCTGCGAGCACAAGGTTGCAGGTTCCCATCCTGCCCTGGACAATCATTACATGACAGTCATTTACCTGACGCTTTTATCCAGATCAACTTAAAATAAATGCATTTAACAAAGGAAAGCCAATGTACTATTAGCCTACTTGCCAGAACTCACAAGTGCATCTCCTTTCTAAAACAAGTGACTAAGAGAATAATCTAGTGCTGAAGGCAAAGTGCAAGAAGAGCAATCTAAAAATACAAAAGGTGCTTAAGCTGGAGGATTGTGGTACTGTAGTACTTCTTGAATAGTCCCTTAACATGGGTCAAACGAGCGAGACACACAACGCAGACGAGAGTACTACCGTTACACACTATCAAATAGTAGAAGTCTGGCATTATTGAGTACACACTATCAAATAGAAGTCTGGTATTATTGAGTACACACTATCAAATAGAAGTCTGGTATTATTGCTTGGCGTGCTGTGATAACATGAACTTCATCCTATTGCATAGGGAGCACCGCCATTGGAAACTGCGTGCTTATTGCGTAGCCCTGTGTTATCGACTGGTAGTCCATAGGATCAGTGTGTGCGTGTGTGTGTGTGTGTGTGTGAGTGTGTGTGCGCGCGTGCGTTCACCGTGTCGAGAGTGCACGCTCTCCGCGTTGCCGTACATACCCATCGGGGTTCCGACTCCGTAGGCCTTGGAGTCAATCAGGCCCCCTATCTGGGTCAGGTTGCAGTTGCGTTGGGTGACAAACTCAATGGTGGTGGACTCCATGAGGAAGGCGTAGTCGGAGGTGAGCACGCGGTGGATGCCCTCGTCGATGTTCTTCACCATCACCGAGTGCCTACGACTGCTCATGAACTCCCACATCTTATCGTATGTGGAGATCTTGGTTTTCTGGGAGGGGGGACACACAGGTCGACAGAGTCAGGGTTCCTCCTTATAAACAGACCTTAAAAAGTAGACATCGTGGTTGTTGTTTTTTTTCGTGTCTAGAGCGAAAGGGAGAGAAAACGTGAAGCTCAGCAGTACTTTCACTAGCAACAAATCCTGGGACACAATTTACATTCAGTTATTTTATAAATGTAGGGAATTTCGAGTGTTCCTTCTCCTTGGCTCAGTCATTATCTCTGTGGAGGGAGGTGTTGAGAGAGTAGAACATGCTAATGACCAGACCAGAAGTAAAACCACCAGCAGAAAATGTCACTTCTTCTCCCAGGGTGCATAGCGGTGATGATTGTGTGTTCCAGAAGCGACAGACCCACTATGTTAATCCTACTACTGCTATCCTAATTAAAATCACTACAGTCGTCATAGTAGTATTGATCTTGGTACAAGAAGCACTGATAGCAACATTGTGATTATTGGTGTAGGCTACTGTTTGATTCCCAATCAATGCCATTGTATATTATGATTGAGGACTATACTTTGCACAGCTGTAATCTCAGCCTTGAAAACCCTATAGGGTGTGTTTGTCTCCCAGGGACTAGATCCGAAGGCATTTTTGAAGCCATTTGAAACCTAATTAAGTCACATCTTCAAGGTCTTGCCCGCCATTATTGTGTGTAATGACTTTTTGTGGGTGGTCGATATTTTAGATCAACTGGGTGATTTGCGAAGTGCCTATCAGAATCTTTCAGAGTCACCCTTGACAAATCAAGGCGATTGAGCATGCAAGCTCCACACACTGATAAGGGAAAGCAGTGGCTGTGAATGCGGTATGCGGCAGCCCAGATTACACACACACACGCACACACACACACGCACGCACACACACACACACACACACACACACACACACACACACACACACACTCCAGCACCGAGCTGGGCTTCCCTCGCTACCACAGCTGTAACAACAGGCCCTAAAACTCATAGCAAAAGACCACAGGACGCACTCAGGAGGAGATAGCAGATCAAATGTGTGCAGTTAGGATGGCAAAAAAGAGGACTTAGTATGACAACATACCAATGAATTTACATGCATGTTATAGTTTGCATGTTTTGTACACACAAAAGCCTTAGTATTCGATGTAAATATTCAACACAATTTGCACAAAATACAGTCATGTTCATCTTTTCTTTCCCAGAATGGGCCCTTCTAACCCCCTTCTCCTCCCTCCCCGACTCTACTGACTGCCTGTCTTCTTTTGTTAATATCTTTTGCAGAATCCTTACTCTTCTTTCATAGACTAGGAGGTCTATCTGAACCAGAGAGCCTGGGCTGATTAGAACCATGCGCTGCAAATCCTTTGATCATGCTGAAGTGGCCCAAGATTAGCACGGCTACATGGTCCTTCTGTAGTCAGATAAGTTCAAAGGATTTTCGATCATTCCAAAACACAATCGCTGCTCTCTGAAAAACAGGACTCTCTCCCACGTAAGGCCGTCTGGCTGTGAGATCCCTTATAGCAGTGGTTCTCAAACCTTTCAGGCTCAGGGAACCCCTATACAGATTTTTTTCATCCACAGCACCCCTAAATTACATTCTTGGTTTTCACTCTCAGCACCTTATTATGCTACTGACGTTTAACAGTGGGCTCTGGCCTACTATAACTATTTATTATTATTAGGTGGGCCAGCTTGTAGATCTAAGCCCAACTTGTAATACTCCCACTATTTCTTTCTTTCTTTCTTTCTTTCTTTCTTTCTTTCTTTCTTTCTTTCTTTCTTTCTTTCTTTCTTTCTTTCTTTCTTTCTTTCTTTCTTTCTTTCTTTCTTTCTTCACATTCGTACAATATTAGTCTCTAAGCTGTGTGACTGTCTGACTTCGAGGTATGCCGATTTGTTCGACAACTAGGCTGCCCATTTTTATTTTATTATTAATTTTCTAACTTGTCACCATGCCTACAGTTTCTAAGCTACACAGACATATTATAGCCTACAACAAAATGTTCATCTGTCTAAGCTGTAAAATGTATACTTTTTGAGATAGAGCTGTCTGAAGCTGGCATGCCTTCCCATTGAAGTGAATGATGGGATGTTTAGAGTGTCAGTTGGGATTTGAATTTGGGGACACAAGCAGGCGCTCTTAAAGGCACAGGCACACTTTTATGAATACTGTGGCAGCATAAAACCGTCTCTGACCCAAGGTGGTGGGAGTCTCGCCATCATGCCACTATCCACGCCACGGAACCCCACACTCAGCCCCTGAGTGGGCTAGAGACACACGATCTTCATCGATGTGTGCAATCCAGATGTGTGCATCTGGATGGCCTGAAGAGGGGTACCCAGTCACTGACCGGCTCTGACCCGAGGGGGCGGAGTCTCGCCACCATGCCACGGAACCCACAACTCAGACCCTGAGTGGGCTAGAGACACACAGTCTTCACCGAAGGGTGCATGGAGATTGCCCGATCCGTAGTAGTACTATCTGTAGCCGTTACATACAGCTGCGGCAGCTAGCCCACCTCACATTTTCTCCAGGAAATGTGCTTTCTAGTTATTATTATTATTATAATTATAATTATTATTATTATTATTATTATTAAAGGATAATGGTGACCATGACATTCAAATTAATTTGTCTTTTTATTCAGTACAGTAAGTGAGATACATGCATTAGCCAACTTCTCCCTTCTCCCTCTCCAGTCATAATGGTGTGGGGCATGAAGCAGCACCACTACAGCTACCATAGCCTACTTGAGGTAGCACTCGTTGTAAAGCCTCGGTTTTGGCCATTTTTCTGCTCCTGTGTGGTTGGGCACGGCCTCCGATGTAAGTTGCTGAATGGGGGTAACGTTATTTGTTCTCATAAGAAACGTGTCCATATTTCCCTCGAGATACAACCTGTTGATACATGCAGGCTATCTGTTTCAATAACAACTGATTGAAAAAAACTGTACTTGAGGTTATCATGAATTATAGGCTACTGCGTGAGAGAGATATCAAATAATTTTAGAAGTGACAAATTCCAAATATTCTCAAAGGATTCTGCGGCACCCCTGAATACACCCACCCACTTTGAGAAGCCTTGCTTTATAGAGCACAATTAACACTCAATCAAGTCTTAAGCACAGCTGCAGGTTCCCAGGTGATTAAAAAAAAACAGGCAATGAAACTATTGTTAATCAGGATCAATTGATGGAGATCGAGAATGAACAACCCTCACGTTAGAGTCAGGGGCGTGCTGGCCACCTGTATTTTCTGGAGAATCACAGAACGGCCGCCGGTGATAACCGCCAGGCTCACTGGCCTGGCCCGCGGTAAACGTCCCCCCCACCCCCTTCCCCCCGTCAACAAATCGCTAGGCTGGGTGAGACTCCAAGGCTGTTTTTTCGTCCCAGCACGCCCCTGGTTAGAGTTGAACATGCAGGAGACCTACTGTACAGCTCGAATGGAGACCTGAGGAGACCTCTCTCACACAGTAGCCTATAATTCATGATGTTTGAATCACCAACGTGATTCCGATCTCTTAACATGCAGCCAAGACTGAATTGATTCACACTGTGACAGAGTGTGACAGATTATAAGGAGAGAGGTGTGTTAGTTCACGGGACTGTTTCACACCCGGCAGACATGACAAAGAGGATGCTCATACTGAGATACATATTTACAGAAACATGGATGACTGGAGATGATGGACATGGAAGCAGAGAGAGAGAGAGAGAGAGAGAGAGAGAGAGAGAGAGAATGAGAGCAGGATATGCCATGTGTCATGGCCACCACTGTTGTACAGTCATCATGTTATTGTTATTGTATAAGGGAGTACAATACCTGGGTTTTCGTTACAATATGACTATATACTTCTATAGTTATATATTTATACAGACTGATATATATATATATATATATATATTGTGTACTCCTTGACTTATATACTTATACTTATATTTTTAGACTGAATGTATGCTGGTACATATATATGTTATTCTATTCTATAGTGCACAGTTACTGTCCATATGGACGTATTTAGCCACTGATATCCCTTTAATGCTGCTACTCCCTCCCTCCCTCATCTAGTGTCTCTCTTTTCTGTTACTCTACTCTATTGTTTCTCTCCTTTCCAACCTTTCTGTAATTTAAACTGCTGAACTGCCAGATTTCCTCCTGGGGGGATCGATAAAGTATCATTTTATTTTATTTTATCTTATATTATAACAGGACAATGCCTGTCCAACACATTATGGTATTGCACTGTATCATAACCACATGTTTACTCCCCCCCCCCCCCCCCCCCTCCCCTCCGACCCCCCTCAAATGTAAACAGGCATAATGATCTGTTGAAGAGATCTATAAATAAAAGCGAACTGTTCTGTTCAGGCCCTGTTATGGGGGCGGGGGGTGGTGTGTGTGTGTGTGTGTGTGTTGGGGGGGGGGGGGGGGGGCTGGCTTTGGTCAGCAAGTCCTGAGAGGAATTGATCAGGTAACAGCTCACAATAACTATGCAGCCCATTCTGTCCAACCGCTGAGTCAACAAAACAACAAATCAGAATAAAATTGGGCCCCAAGGTCTTGGAGACTGAAACATAAAACTGCAAAGTAATCACAATGATTCCAATACTGTGTAAGTAAAATACATGTATAATTGCCCTTTGTTTCTAGAGCCTGAGACAGACTCCTTTGACACCTACAGTAGGGTTACAATAAGATGAATATCTATCTATCTATCCATCCATCCATCCATCCATCCATCCATCCATCTATCTATCTATCTATCTATCTATCTATATTAGGCAACAGAACCCCCCCCTTTCACACACACACATACACACACAAGCTTGTGAGCCTGACATCGACATTTGCTAAGCCATGTTTCAGGGTCATATGTGAGAGCCTGTTATCGTGTTGTCCTGCTTTTTTTTTTTGAAGAACTTCAAAGACCTCTAACATCCCCAAACATTGATTAGCGAGTGTTAACGGGCTTAATTAGGTGAAGTGGAGGGTAAATGTCTTTGTGAATGAAGGCCTTCTTCTTGTACGTTCATTATTTCTGCATTGTGATGCTAATCACTGTAGCCATGATGAGCAAGGGCAGGACATATTGTGCTCTAACCTCTCATCTACAAAAAACCTGAGAATGTGTCTTCACCCCCGAGCCTCTGCTGCTGTAAGCACCATTCTTAATATAACTTCCTCCTGAGAAAGTGATTATGGGACTTTAATGGTACCGTCACATTTTAATGGCATGTCATTTCCGTTTCTAAAATTAACTTTACTGTTCTGGGCGTACTGGATGCATTTGCGAGTACACTGTACGTGTGTGTGTGTGTGTGTGTGTGTGTGTGTGTATGCGTGTGTGTATGCTTGTGTGTGTGTGTGTGTATGTATGCGTGTGTGTGTATGTGTGTGTGCGTGTGTGTGTATGTATGCGTGTGTGTGTATGTGTGTATGCGTGTGTACTGTATGTGTGTATGCGTGTGTATGTGTGTATGTGTGTATGCGTGTGTATGTGTGTATGTATGCGTGTGTGTGTATGTGTGTATGCGTGTGTACTGTATGTGTGTATGCGTGTGTATGTGTGTATGTGTGTATGCGTGTGTATGTGTGTATGTGTGTATGCGTGTGTATGTGTGTATGCGTGTGTGTGTTTGTGTGTGTGTGTGTGTGTGTATGTGAGTGTGTGCGTGCGTGTGTGTGTGCGTGTGTGTGTGTGTGTGTGACCCAAGGCTTCGGGAGACTTCCTAACGGAGGTGTACGGGCGATGCTGAAGGTGGGCCAATGGGATGAGGCGTCCTCCTCGGATGCTCCTCCCACTAGCGCTCTCTCCATCGTCACGCTTGTCAACGCGTCTTGCGCGCCGACGAGCATATTTTTCAGCGAGGGGAATCCGAGGAAGGGAGAACATAGGTCGCAGTTATGTCAGCAAACACTATTTCTTCTCTTATAATTTGACGATTTTAACATCTTACTGTACTTGCTAGTGTGCACTAGTTCTTTGTTCTACTATAGCTAGACCATAGTCTTCTCTGATGCACCTGTCCATCTAGGTGTGCAAAAGTTCTGCTCCTTGACGTCTTCCTTGCCGGAAGCTAAACTATCACTTCCCCAAAATTGCTTCTGGTCGAGCCTCCGTTGTTATCTGATTAATTACTGTGTTTATTTAATCAGGGAACATCGTCCTTGGCCAGATCTCAGGAGGGCACTGCTGCCTGGGGAGCGTTCAAATTCAGCAAACATAGCAAACAACGTTTTCTCAGTTACCTTTGTGTTCACTGCAAACCTTTACGAACATAAGCGAACGGTCTGAAAAGGTTGTTTGCGGTGAAAGAAAATGGGTGGCGGACTGAGAGAAACATGAATTGTGTGATTGAAAGAATGAATTGAATACCGAAGGCCCTTTCACCGAAGGCCCTTTTAAGATGCAGCACCACTAGCAGAACGTTCCTCCAAAATCACCCAGAAGATCATCGTTGATCACAGATGTGGCTGAGAGGAGGCTACGCACGCTCTCGTCGCCACGGCTTTCTATGTTTGCCGCTGGCAACACGGCGGCGGCTCTCTCTCCATCGCTACCGACGAAGCCGTCGCTAACGACCAGACACCCTCCGGGCCCCCGAGGCCGAGAGAGAGAGAACGTCCACTCAGGGATTCAGGGTGTAAAAGAGCGTGGAAGGAGAGGGGGAGAGAGGAAGAGAGACAGAAAAGGAGGAAGAGAGAGAGAGAGAGAGAGAGAGAGAGAGAGAGAGGGGGAGGGTTACAAAAGCACAGGACAGTGAGAGTGAAGTATGGAGGGCAGAGGAGGACACAAATGTAATCAATACTGGAAAACCTCCACACAACGCATTTTAAAAAGCCATGACGCCAGTATGGGGATTGTAAAAAAAAAAAGAAATAAAAGAAAGCAAGAAAGGAAAGAAAGAAATAGAGTTTGAGAAAGAAATCGCTCCTCCAACAAGGGGCGGGAAAACACTGGGGGTCCGCAAGAGTTCAGGTGAGAACAGCTCTGCTTCGCTCAGCGGAAAAACATACTAACACGCACGCACACACACACATATACTTCGTTGAGAGGAGCCATACCGGGGTCTCTGGGCTCCATCTGATCACAGTGCTTTTTGATGCGAGGGGCCCAAAGGCCGTACGGGAAGGACGGTCAGGGAACTTCAAAGCCGGACGCGGCCGGGCAGACCGGGAGGAGGGAAGAGTTTCATCTCGGGGGGTGGGGGGGGGGGGTGGGGGGTGGCGTTCTGGGAAATGCCGCTTTGTTCCACAGAGCGGGCCGGCCGTCTGCCGGGTCGGGGGGGGGGGGGGGGGGGGGGGCGGTTAACGCTCTCCCACCGGAGAACGGGAGCAGCTGTGTTTGTGTCACGGCAACTTTTCGCCAACTCAAGGGGAACGGTACGAAGTGGGGAACTCACCTAGCCTGGTGTTTTACACCCGCGCTCGCCGTCGTGACGAGTCAAGGACAGAGACAGGGTGGAGCTAATCGGGACGACAAGGCCGCTGGGTCCGGTGTGAAATGTAAACTGTGAACGGGAGGCTGAATCAAAGGGGGGGGGGGGGGGGTCGTCAGGAGTATCATTGCTCATCGCAGCCTCAGCGGCATATGCTACTTCCACTGAACTCGGGGGGGGGGGGGCGTCAGAGCTATCAGCCCATGGGGTTGGGGGAGATGAGCACCCTACCCCCTCAGGTATCATAGTCGTCATCTCAATATGCATCGTCCTCTCTCTGTTTCTCAAATCGTTATTCCGGGAGTGGTGGCCTCCCCGTCTCATGGCCGACGCAGAGCAGCTCGGCGGTCCGGAGGCGGCTCGTGCTCAGAGACTCGGCGGGAGCTCCCCGCCCCCCTCAGCGCGGAACCGGTATCACACACGAGCGTCGCTGGGGGTTCTTAATAAGACGTGGTTTTATTAGGCAATAAGAGAGACACAGTGGTGTGTGTGCGCTTATTGAATTATTCAGTGTTATTGTGAAAGGTTGGGAAGTCCGTAGGCGACGTTGTCATGGCGGAACGCAGGAGAACGTGGAGGACGGAGAGGAGAACGTGGAGGAAAGAGAGGAGAACGTGGAGGACAGAGAGGAGAACGTGAAGGACAGAGAGGAGAACCTGGAGTAAAGAGAGGAGAACGTGGGGGACAGAGAGGAGAACGTGGAGGACAGAGAGGAGAACATGGAGGACAGAGAGGAGAACGTGGAGGACAGAGAGGAGAACATGGAGGACAGAGAGGAGAACATGGAGGACAGAGAGGAGAACCTGGAGTAAAGAGAGGAGAACGTGGGGGACAGAGAGGAGAACATGGAGGACAGAGAGGAGAACGTGGAGGACAGAGAGGAGAACGTGGAGGAAAGAGAGGAGAACGTGGAGGACAGAGAGGAGAACATGGAGGACAGAGAGGAGAACGTGGAGGACAGAGAGGAGAACGTGGGGGACAGAGAGGAGAACGTGGAGGACAGAGAGGAGAACATGGAGGACAGAGAGGAGAACGTGGAGGAAAGAGAGGAGAACGTGGAGGAAAGAGAGGAGAACGTGGGGGACAGAGAGGAGAACGTGGAAGACAGAGAGGAGAACATGGAGGACAGAGAGGAGAACGTGGAGGAAAGAGAGGAGAACGTGGAGGAAAGAGAGGAGAACGTGGAGGACAGAGAGGAGAACGTGGAGGACAGAGAGGAGAACGTGGAGGACAGAGAGGAGAACGTGGAGGACAGACAGCCCGTTCACATGCTTCAGAGACCTCCCAGGCTGCCTGATCCCATCATTTGCCACCATTAGATGTATTTTTCCCTAACAACTCTGAGTCAATAATTATCCAAACTGGTCAGGAATTTGTTGCTTTTCTCCCCCGATTCTGAATAGTAATGCCGACGCCCACATCGGCCTGTTTGGCGAGCGTCTACGCGTCAGACGGCGCTGGGTCTGTGAAGGCTGGTCAGGAACAACACCAAACATCCGCCCACTGACCAGCGTCCCACTCAGACTTTAGAGGAGACACGTTGTTGATAATAAGAGATGATGGTTTCCAGTGGGCGTAGTGGTAACTGCAGAGGTGGATAAACGCGATCTTGTTTACCCTCATCGATTAATACAGTCGATCAGAAAATAGGTGAGCAAACTCTCAGCCTGGTTTTAAAGAGGTGGGTTAACAGCTATCAGGCAATTCTGATTGTCGTGCTCGTGCGATTTGTTGACGGGGGGTGGGGGGTGGGCAGGCAATTTACTGCAGCCTGCTTGTGATTCTCCACAACCTACAGATGGCCAGAACGCCCCTGCTTCCCATCACATACAAAGTTTCAGTCTGAGTTTAATGGGTTAACCCTCCACTACACTCCATAGTGTGGTGTGACGAATCATATCTTGAGTTAAACACAAAAAAGACTAAGGATATGACCATAGACTATAGGAAGCAAGCCCCCCCCCCAACATGAAGTTACAACCATCAAGGGCCAGACAGTTGAAAAGGTAGTATCGTATAAATACCTGGGGACAATCATAGATTCAAAACTTAACTTTGAGGAGAATTGCGAAGCTGTGTGCAAGAAAGGACATCAGAGTCTTTTCTGTTTATGGAAACTGTCTTATTTTCATGCTGACAGAACTACGATGACGCTGTTCTATCGCTCTTTTGTTGAATCTGTCCTGTCTTTCTGCCTAGTGTCATGGTTCGGTAACCTGTCTCTCAAGAACAGAAAGTCACTGAGTCAGATTGTGTAGTGGTCTAGTAGGCTTATCGGTGAGACACAGCTCAGCCCAGAATCCCTGTACATGACACAGTTGCAGCGGTTAACTGGCTCAGTCTTAGCTGATAGGTCTCACCCTCTGAACAGAGGATTCCAGCTTCTCAAATCTGGCCGCAGGTTCACTGTACCAAGAATTAAACAAAAACCAATGATCTCTTTGATGGTGGTGATGGTGGTGGTGATGATGATAATGATGATGATGACGACACTAAGGTTTTTGCTATTAGTGTGTGTTGCACACCAGGGGACTCTGAGAGGTAGCAGCAGTATTGAATATGCAAGATGGTGATGATGATGATGATGATGATGATGATGATGATGAACTGATCCTGTTTTTTTAATGTATTTATTTATTTTTTGCTTGAATTGTCCTGGGTTGTACGACTGACTCAAGCCAAATCTACCTTTTGGTATCAAATAAAGTAAACCTAAAACTCCTGTTTTCATCATCATGACGCGCTCCAATGAAGAGGCTAATGGCTGTGGGGGGTGGTAGCAATAAATAAGCAGCAATAGGAAATAATAAATGTAAACAAATATGTAATTTTGTTACCAGATTTACTCGCCGATGATGAGCGGTAATAACACAGCGAACAGCAGCGAGCCTTCTACTGTACATACTGTAGGTAAAATGTTTCACAACAACATACTGTAGCAACAACCTGTTATTTTCTCTAACCCCTCATTGCTACTGTAATGGGTTCAGTAATGAGTTTATGAGTGTCTGTCTGTGTGTGAAAACAAGTGTGTGTGTGTGTGTGTGTGTGTGTGTGTGTGTGTGTGTGTGTATGTGCGTGTGTGTGTTGTGTGTGTTCGCGAAACAGCTCGATTAATAATGAGGTGTTAAGAATGGTACCAGCAGCCAGTGAGATCCTCAGAGTGAGAGAACCAGACCTGCCCTCCATCTGTCAACCGACAGGAGAGGCAGCGGTGTGTGTGTGTGTGTGTGTGAGTGTGTACTGTATGTGTGTGTGTGTGTTTGTGTGTGTGTGCAGGAGAGACAGACACAGAAGAGAGCAGCCGGAGACACACACACACAGACACACACACTGCGTACGTACGTATATTTGTATGTGCATATGTATGTACAGCCTATATACTGTACGTATGTACATATAGTATGTATTTATGTATGTATGTATGTCTTCAAGCGAGATCCCAAGACGTACCTTTTCGACCTAGCCTACAATCACTAACCAGCAACTTGAGACACAGAAAGGTAGCCTCAAACCTACCTGTGAATCCTCAGTATATATTGGTTTATATCCTGCTATGCACGGTATGTATATCAAGTAGTGTACAGAAGCTGGTTACCCTGAAACAGGCTTGTTCTGCTCTGACATATGTGTTGCTTCAATGGCTCAGCGTGCTACTAACCGTTTTCTGCCACCCCTAGTGCCTCTCTCTCTCCCTCCTACCATCTAACCAGGTCCAGTGGATGCCCCACTGTCGCCCGCAGACCACCCTGAGTTCGATATATACCCCTGTAACAGCTATGGATGTTGTAGTATTTAGTTAACACACACACACACGTACACACAGACACACATCAGTCCACATCCGGCTTAGGCCTGGACCTGATGCTCTTAGCCTTTCTTGCTCTGAAAATGTAATTTAATGTAATTTATTGCTCTATAAATGTTCTTAGCCGTTAGACAAATACATTCCAGGAGCTTGTTCCAGGTTGCCTGTTTTAATATCTGTGTTGCTTTTATGGCTCTGTGTGTTACTAACCCTGTTCTGCCTTCCCTCTCCCTAGGGCCTCTCTCTCTCCCTCCTATCTTCTAACCAGGTCCAG
Organism: Borostomias antarcticus; assembly: GCF_949987555.1. NCBI lineage: Eukaryota > Metazoa > Chordata > Actinopteri > Stomiiformes > Stomiidae > Borostomias > Borostomias antarcticus. The sequence goes on along the minus strand of NC_140241.1, from coordinate 8,602,848 downwards.
TGGATGCCCCACTGTCACCAGCAGACCACCCTGAGTCCGATAGATACCCCTGTGTCTGCTGTGGATGTCGTAGCATTTAGTTAACACACACACACACGTACACACAGACATACACCAGCCCACTTCCGGCTTTAGGCCTGGGCCATAGCAAACACACACCAGTATTTGCCATATCTCTCCTATGATGTTTTTAGCCTCTCTTACTCTGAAAATGCAATTTAATGTAATGTATTGCTTTATTAATGTTCTTAGCCGGTAGACAAACATACTCCTGGAGCTTGCTCGATCGCCTTGTTGAGAGGGGTCAGGGAAGAATTTTTACAGCTCACTTATCTGGCCCCCGGGTGATACTGTTTTTTTGCTTCCCTCTGGAATATGTAGGGGTGGGTCGTATGCCCACCTCCCTTGTTCTCTGTAAAGCGCATTGTGTTGCCTCTGGGTAGGAAATGCGCTATACAAATACAGCTTTGATTGATTGATTGATTGATTGATTGGTATGTATGTATGTATGTATGTATGTATGTTTGTATGTATGTATGTATGTATGTATGTATGTATGTATGTATGTATGTATGTATGTATGTATGCATGTATGTATGTATGTATGTACACTATATTGCCAAAATAATTCACTCACCCATCCAAATAATTGAATTCAGGTGTTCCAATCACTTCCATGGCCACAGGTGTATAAAATCAAGCACCTAGGCATGCAGACTGCTTCTACAAACATTTGTGAAAGAATGGGTCGCTCAGGAGCTCTGTGAATTCCAGCGTGGTACTGTGATAGGATGCCACCTGTGCAACAAGTCCAGTCATGAAATGTCCTCGCTACTAAATATTCCACAGTCAACTGTCAGTGGTATTATAACAAATTGGAAGTGATTGGGAACGACAGCAACTCAAGTGGTAGGCCGCGTAAAATGACATAGCGGGGTCAGCGGATGCTGAGGCGCATAGTGCGCAGAGGTCACCAACTTTCTGCAGAGTCAATCGCTACAGACCTCCAAACTTCATATGGCCTTCAGATTAGCTCAAGAACAGTGCGTAAAGAGCTTCATGGAATGGGTTTCCATGGCCGAGCAGCTGCATCCAAGCCATACATCACCAAGTGCAATGCAAAGCGTCGGATGCAGTGGTGTAAAGCACACCGCCACTGGACTCTAGAGCACTGGAGACGCGTTCTCTGGAGTGAAGAATCACGCTTCTCCATCTGGCGATCTGATGGACGAGTCTAGGTTTGGCGGAATGGTACTTGTCTGACTGCATTGTGCCAAGTGTGAAGTTTGGTGGAGGGGGGGTTATGGTGTGGGGTTGTTTTTCAGGAGCTGGGCTTGGCCCCTTAGTTCTAGTGAAAGGAACTCTGAATGCTTCAGCATACCAAGTGATTCTGGACAATTCCATGCTCCCAACTTTGTGGGAACAATTTGGGGATGGCCCCTTCCTGTTCCAACATGACTGCGCACCAGTGCACAAAGCAAGGTCCATAAAGACATGGATGAGCGAGTTTGGTGTGGAAGAACTTGACTGGCCTGCACAGAGTCCTGACCTCAACCCGATAGAACACCTTTAGGATGAATTAGAGTGGAGACTGCGAGCCAGGCCTTCTCGTCCAACATCAGTGTCTGACCTCACAAATGCGCTTCTGGAAGAATGGTCAAAAAATTCCCATGAACACATTCCTAAACCTTGTGGAAAGCCTTCCCAGAAGAGTTGAAGCTGTTATAGCTGCAAAGGGTGGGCCGACGCTATATTAAACCCTATGGATTAAGAATGGGATGTCACTTAAGTTCATATGCGTGTAAAGGCAGATGAGCGAATACTTTTGGCAATATAGTGTATGTACGTATGTTTGTATGTATGTATGCATAGGCGATTTTACCCTCTTAAGAGTAGGGGGGGCAACATTTTGACGTGAGAAAAAAGACAAACAGTTCTGCCGTCTCGTCCCATCTACAAAGAATACCAGTTGTGAACAGTATGTTTATAAGAAATCCGTATGACAATTCAATATGTACAACACATCAAACTTCATCTAGACACCACGAGCATGTCAATATGACTTTATGACCGAGCACTAGGCCATACCCAACATCACAACATCAAACTGCAACTGCCTGCTGGTGCTAGCTTCCTCGCCGATGGTGATGTTGCTAGTGCTAGTGCTAGCTCCGATAGCCTCTGTAGCACTTCTGCATTCGATTGCACCTGCTGCGCTGTCATTTCGAATGGTAACTTCTTCATTAGCATTGCCAGATTTTATTTTATTTATGAAGAAGTGGTAAATTGTTTTTATAGCTCTTTTTGCCATTGTGAGCAGGTTGGCTAGTTGTAGCTTGTTGAGCACTGAGCAGTACAGTCAGATCTCATTTTTTTTGACGGACGAGTTGTGCCATTAGTGGATTATTAATTTTTTTTTTTTTTTTAAAGGTAGCCTAGTTTAAGTAATAAATACACTTTTAAAATTAATGATGATCTAACACAAACTGGTACAAACCACAATTATGTATTTAATAATTGTGTTAATTAGTAAAAAAAAAAAAAAAAAATCTTTTTAAGAATCTGAGCAGAGTTGGGCTGTCCAATCGGGGGGGCACTTGCCCCCCCTGCCCCCCCTATAAAATCGCCTATGTATGTACTTATGTATGTATGCTATATATAATGTCATGATACTCTCCATGCTAGTCACTATATTTAAAATGAACCTTTCACATGGCTGCCTGTTGTTTTTCTGGGATATAATTAACAGGCGTATATACTGTATCTGGTAGACAAACTCATTTTCTAAATCAACCACTACCCTCCACTACCCTCGACCTCCCTGGCTGTGACCCACCTTGAAGAAGGTCATGGTGGAGCCGTCCTCCACCACGCCGTACTCGATCTTGGTCTGCTTGGCCAGGTCGTCGGCCGAGTCGATGGGCGACTCCATCCTCTCCACGGTGAGGAAGGCCGCCAGGTTGGCTGTGTAGGAGGAGATGATGATGAGGGTGAAGAACCACCAGATGCCCCCCACGATCCTGGTGGAGAGGGCTTTGGGCATGAGCTCTGAGCCTGGGAGGGGAGGGAGCAGAGAGGTGGGTCAGCACCGGCCTGGTGGCCCTGGGCTGGAGAGGACGAGCACCGGAGGACCGAGCCGGGCCCAGCCTCGCAATCCCTTGGTTAATAACACACGCGCGCGCACACACACACGCACATATACACATAAACACACACAAACAAACAGGATCCCACATCACACACACACACACACACACACACAAACATAATCTCACATCACACAAACACACACACACACAAACAGAATCTCACATCACACACCCACACACACACACACACACACGTAAGCACACACACACACATACACACACGCACTCACATACAGACTCTCACATCACACACACACACACACACACACACACACACACACACAGACTCACATCACACACACACACACACACACACACACACACACACACTCCCGGGCAGAGTGGGCAGCAGGCCTGGTGATGCGCATGCAGTCACATAGCGCTAGTTCAATTCCCTAGCCCTAACACTAACCCCTATGTCCTCTGACTGCGTAACAATCTCTCTCTCTCTCTCTCTCTCTCACACACACACTTCACCAGCCAGACGAGAGAACTCTATGCCTCTCTACGGTAGAAAGAAAGTACTACGTTGTTCTTTTAAGATCATAGATCATGTCCTATCGAATATAAATCATTTTGACAGCCATGCATCGATCACTATTCTTGAACATACTTTTATGAATAAACCAGCTTTTTGGGATATCCTTCAGTGAGGACTGAAGGATGGCGAGATCTATCAGCAGTCTAGCGGCCTCTGCGCCCGTGTAGTTTTGCACAAGGAGGCTGCGTTAAAGGAGTGTGTGTGTGTGTGTGTGTGTGTGGGGGGGGGGGGGGGGTGTCTATGCCTTGCCTGGCGGGGAGCAGCTGAATGGGAAAAGGCCCACTCTTCTCAAGCGGCTAAAGCAATTTGAAGCTGCGATGTTGCACACGTTCACTCAAAAGGCAAAGGCGTCGAAGTGTGGGAAAGATAGGAGGATAAGAGCCCCGTCGCTCTCTCTCTCTCTCTCTCTCTCTGGGGTACGACTCCATTCCACTCTTATAATTCGCTCCTCTGACTCTCTCTCTTTCCCTCTCCCTCTCTCTCATTCTCTCTTCATCCTCCCAGAAGCCCCTGCCCGGGAAGACGGAGACCCCCGCCGGCTCCAGCGGGTCGAGCCGTCCGCAGAGACCACCCCGTCGAACCCCGCCCCCCAATCCCACTACCGCCGTTCCCCAGACAGCCAGGCACACACAGCAGAGCGCAGATTCAACAGCCGCATCACGATCACCCAGAATGCCCCGCGGCCACCCACTCTGCTCATTGGTCAAACCACTCCCAAGCAAGAGACAGCAGACACACAGAAAAGACAGAACATCCACACAAACGCTACCAGGGGGGTGGCCGGGGGTTTTTGTGTTTTTTTTGGGTTTTTACCGGCTTCTTCTTACCCATGATGCACCTGAGCGAGCAGTGCACTAAGAGGTGCCGCCACCCCGGGGAGCGGAGCGGGACCCCAAACAGAAGCTGGCTGGGGCTGAGTGTCATGTACCCAAGGCAACGTCGTGACCAAACACAGCACGTCCCAACGTTTTCTGGGGGGCGGGGCAAGCCGCGCCACACACACGGGAGCCTCTCTGCATTGCAACGCGGGCCGGAGACGTCGCCGTGGACACGCCGCGCCGACAAAGACAGCCAGACCACAGTGTGCCGCCCCGGCCTTCTGCTCCGACCGCCACATCTTCTCAACCCCGCCCCCCCCCCCTCCCCGCCCGTATGCCGGCAATGGTACAGTCCTACACTGTCATCTTGACCCTGATCTATATGATTTACATGTGGAGGAACTTCTCATGACCCACACAATGCATTAGTTTTCTAGATTTTCGGGGGGAAAAAGCACATTGTATTGTATTTCAGCTCATCTGATCTCTGCTGTGATCTAGGAGATCAGGTCTACTATGTTTACACCTGCAAGGAAAAAAAACTCAATTACTTAAGTGTCGATATGACTAAGCATGCAGGATTATGGAACTCAATGCATGCAGCCAGCCAACATCAGAACATCAGAAAACCTCTAAATAATTTCTCAAAAATGACTCCCATCTCTGCAGAATTCTAGCAGCGCCGTTTCACTGATGCAACTCAATCCTGTCTCAGCTCCCAGATGCAGGCAAACCCGGGTCGTCACCATGCCGACCAGATCCTAACTCACCCAGGCTTCCCGTATCGTACGCTGCATTGCTCATTTCTCAACAACAACAACAAACACGTAGCTTTGGGTATACTTTCAAAATGCAACATCTCTTATCTTAGCATGCAGCCCAGTTGAAACGATCTAAAAAGTCATTCCGTTTCCATGTCCTTTTTTTTTTTGTTCTCGTCTGAAGATGCAGCCTAGTTGAGAAGATATGGCGTCGTTTCGGCAGAAGAAGAAAACAAACCCGGTTAGAGGCAGCCTGAGAGGGAACACACTGTGAGGCCGTCCTCCTCAGTCTCATTCACATCCTCACACCTTCCACACCTCAGTTCTGACGGGGGGGGGGGGGGGGGGGGGGGCTTACCTGATCATCGGGGTCCGTGGGTGGGTGGGGAGGGATGGAGGGTAAGAGGGAGGTGTGTGTGTGTGTGTGGTGGGGGTAGGGGGGGGGGGATAGATGAGGAGGAGAAGGAGCAGGAGGGCGGGGGGGGGGGGGGGGGGGGGGGGGGTAGACCAGTTGTCAGGGTTAAGATGGGAGGGCCGCATGCGGGGAACACCTTTTCTCACCCCCGTCCTCATTCACCAATCACCACGCTCCCATCCTGGGACTCCACGCCTCCACACACGCACCCCCTGGCCCCCCACCACCACCACCGCCGCCCCGGGGTCCGAAACAACCAGTCCGCGTCCAGCTACATGCACAGAGGCCCCCATGCATGGTTGTGGGCCTGGCTAAGAGCAAGAGTGACCCCCCAGCAAAAAAGTGGGACGTGTGCTAAAGAGGGCGCAGGCAGAGGCGTCTACCTTGCTGCATGAGAGCTCCAACTCCGAACCAGAAACTATTTAGCAGGGTGAAATTGTTTTCCACTACATCCGAGTCGGGGTTGCACGGGTGGGGATTGTACCACTCGTAGGGACTAAACCTGAGAACACACACACACACACGTGGATTACGTCAGGAAACCACAAACAAGACAAGTGTTGTAAGAGCAGCGACGCGGGCCGGGTCTTACACCTGGAGAGACAGGGGAAGAGAAGAGCAGGGTTAGTCATCCACGTTGCCATGTCGACACTGGGAGGAAACCCGAGCTCGCGGTCAGACACAGTACAGTAATCTTGCATGTGGATACAGTACATCATACTGTACATACAGTACATCACGGTTCATTAGATGAAAGACGGTGTTATTCGTTCTGTTAGACGCTACGTAAATAATAAGATATTAACAGGAGGGATTGGATGCTGATGTTCCTCTGGTCGGGGGCGATTCTTGTTTTCAGTCATCTTGATAGATGGCGAAGTCGGTGTTTGAATGATCCCGGGGGTGTGTGTGGCCAAACGCCACTACTCACGTTGACACGCTCATATGAAAGGCAATTCGCCCGGCAATCTTAATTGGGGAGGGGGGGGGGGGTCTGAAAATAACTTCATTGTCGCTTGAGACAAAGCCCGAATAATCCGTTAAGCGGCTCGAACAGTTCGTTCCCATCAAAGCCCCCCCCCCGCCCCCCTCCTCACTCTGCACACATCTCCAGCAAAGACATTTCCCATTTATTCATGTTAAATAAAAGTGACATTACATTAGTAAAGGTTGATTGGACTACAATTAAGCATGCTGGCCTGATTCAGTTTGTGGAGAGATAGAATCAGGGTCAAAGCTTCTCTTTAGCCCTCCATGTCTTTTTTTTTTCTTTTACAGGCACAAGGGAGTGACTAATTATTCAGAGCTTCTTGACTTGACTATGAACTATTGTATGATACAGCAGTGCTTCAGAAGTCCACTATGATCACCTGGGCATATGCTATTTGCATGAATATGGCTGTGTAGTTTATGTGTCACGGTTGGGACTGTGCTGTCCACACTGGAGCCTACAGTACATGTACCCGCAAATAAAATACAGTATCAATACAATGACAGTGTATAGCCTACTGTATATCCGTAGCATGTCGCTGAGTAATGACTTGACATTATGAAGTGATTGCTGCAGTGTAGTCGTTCAGTGACTTCACAGACTCAGGGGGATATTTCCTGTCCAGCTCAAGGACCTCTCGACGTTCCGGCGGATTCCTGCTTTAAGAGAATCCTTGGCTTTAAATCAATCCAGTCCGCTCACTCACTTTGCTCCAGATTTGCTTGCTTGTCAATTTGCGACGGCAAATTGAGTTCACGCGAACCGCCGACCTCGTCGAGATGTATGTGCGCGGTTCCCCCTAACCTCGCGCAGAGGTCTCCCGGCGTGTGTGTGTTGTGTGTGTGTGTCCCACCCCCGGATCATGTACCGGAAAGCCAATTACCAGGCGGTGGCGGGAACAGGGATGAGTGAGGTTGTCATCCGTACATGGCTGGAGTGCACTGGATGAGGGCGGGGGGGGGAGGTGTGTGTGTGTGGGGGGGGGGGGCTTTATTGTAGACGGCGCGGGGTGAATACTAAAGTCTCGTCGTAGGAAACAGCGCAGCCCTCCTCCCGAGGTACCCCTGTCTGCCCCCGTCACCTGTCAAGTCTGATCCAATTAAAGCCGGCCAGACGTTATCTCGGGCCATCGGCGTCGCGGAGAGACCGACCTCCAGCAAGGTCAGCGCGGAGATATCAGCGCGGAGATCTCCACGGCCAGACGGCAGGACTGACCGGGTGCAAACAATGGACAGGCTTTTATCTCTGAGAGGGGGGCAGGGTCGTCCCGGTGAAAACTCGCCAGCGATGATGCGTTTGATAAGGTCGGTGTCGGGCGGAGATGAGCCGACAGCGGCGGTATGGCGCCGGCGCCCCCCCACGTGGGAGGGACAGGGGGGGGGTCATCAAAGAGACGGATCAAACGCCAGCGCGTTCTTCTATTCATAAGCTTACCTCGCTCAGATCAATAACGCGGCTACGTATCGCGAGGTCCCGCGCTGAGAGGTTCTGATGAGAACGCCGACCACCGCTCTCACCCGCGCGCCGACGGAGAACAAGGTGATCTCATAGAAATGACACGCACAAAGGCATGCGGCCAAGAAGCGCACTTTTCATATGAGCGTGCCGCGGACGCGTCGGCCGTCCAATCCGGGCGGAGAACGGGGCGCTAATCACCTCCGAATTCTGCCCGGCAACCGGAGGAGGACGAGACCCCGGCGCGAGGCATTCCTTATGTCTGGCGAGCGGATGACAGCCAGATGTCACGGGTTTTATGGGAGATAATGAAGAGGTGTGCCGGCAGGGAGAGAGGGAGACTCCTGCATGCGTAAATCATCGTCCCTGTCTTTGTCTTTTGAAGCGGTGTTTTGATACGGACTAGGCAGCAAATGTGACCTCCCCCTCCCTCCCCACCTACCCCCCCCAACGCCCGAGCTATAATAAGCATAGAGCAATGGCCGACGTGGAGGTGTGATGTGAGAGAGAATCTGTTAGCCGTTTCATCCCCTGCGTTCCAGAAAGGGAAGAGTGGTGAGGCGGCCATTAGAGGAACAACATCAAACAACGATGACATCAGCAGCAAGGGGGGGCCGGTGAGGGACAAGGTAGTTATGTGGTTTTTACAGGGCACCCTGTAGGGGGGGGGGGGGGGGTCTATATATGGCACAGAGAACTTTTGGCCTAAAGGCTCGCCTACAACCAGGCCTTATTGTGCCACCCTACCCTACCAACACTCGCTCTCGCACACATGCGCATAAACACGCACGCGCGTGCAAACACACACACACGCAGTCTCTCTCACACACTCGCATACATACTCACACGTTCATGCACGTATACACGTACATACGACAGGCACGCGCACACACAAACACACAGGCTCACACACAGGCATACATAGATAAATGTGTACACACATATATATGCACTGTCAGCTACTACTGCATCCCTGGTGTGGCCTTTCAAGACAGGAGCTAAGGTTTGTGGCTGTGTTGTTACACTTTAAATACATCTACTTTGGGCATGCCTTGCCGTATACAGCAACAAGACATGAACCGAACATTATAACACTTACCCAAGACTTACTTATTGTGTTAATAAAACAAGATAGGTGCATATTCTGAACCAACTTAGATGACAGTTGTAGCTTTTTTTGATTCTCTTGTGTGATCATATCGCCAGTAACATTGAAAAAACACGTGTGTGTTAACCGTAAAACTGCTGCCGGCGTAGCGCGAAGACAGCTGCGCCCCGGCAAAAGTTTTAGAGTTAACGTGAACTCTTCTTCTCGTTTTCTTCACCGTGCTTCAAACGCTGCCCCTCTCCCTGTCCGAGAACGAGAGTGTGAACGCGCTGCCCTGGTCTCCCTCTCTGAGAACAAGAGTGTGAACGGAGGATGACAGAGGACCCTCCGCCAGAACAAACAACACCATCAAGCGCGGTGTCACTCTTGTTCAGCCGAGCCTCTGATGAAATATGCAACAGCGTTCTAGCATTCTAACAGCTTTACGCCATACAATACGCTCCACACACTGTATACGCTAGGATAAGACGAGAATGACAAGATCCAAACATCAGAATGCTTGTATTATGTGCCCAGAGAGCCCCGTGTTCTCCTGCTTACTGCGCTGGGTTGACCCTGGGTCTGTTACGGCGCACAATGAAACTAAAGCTTCTACCGACTCTCCAACAACTACAATAATCTCCCCTATAGCTCAGCCTCTAGGAGCTGACATGTCCATTTGCCTGCCGAGCGATCAAGGCCATAACGTAGCAGAGTGCTCCGCCGTCCCCTGCACTTACACCGGCAACCAATCAGCGATCCTCTAGCCTCCTAGCGTTAGGATTGGACGGGCCTTTTTAATGCCTCGTTGTGCCTTTGCAGTTTTTGTTGTGCTTATGTATTATGTACAACGGCAGAGAAGGAAGTTCTATCTATCTATCTATCTATCTATCTATCTATCTATCTATCTATCTATCTATCTATCTATCTATCTATCTAACTACCTACCTGCATCTATCTGTCTGTCTGACTGTCTCTCTCTCTCTCTCTCTCTCTCTCTCTCTGTATATATATATCCCTGTGTGTTTGAAGCCAGATGAAGAAAACTAAAGAAAAGAAAAGACAATACGTACTTTGAGACACGGGGGACAGAGAGGGTGGGGGGGGGGGGGGGCAGCAGCCATTCTCACCACACACACACGCACACACACACACGCACACACACACACACGCACACACGCACACACACACACACCTACACAAACGCACACGCTCACGCAAAGTTCCTGAAACGGCTGATTTCCCTTCTCTGCCTGTGAGGTTTGGTTTGATTGATTTGTGTTACTGGGCAGCCGGTAGGGTGGAGAGAGACGGCTGGGGAACGAAGGAGGAGAGAGAGAGGGGTGGAACTCATCCCTCTTTCACACTGAGGGAAAAGACCGATACTCATAAGATACCTCCTCTTTGTGTGAATTAAATCAACTGTCAGCAAAAGTACTAATACCCATGTACGTCTTATTCAATTGCATTAGAGGTTTGTGTGGAAATGAATTTAAAATTTATTTTAAAGCATGGGCTATAAGGTAATGCGGAATATGACATCCGTTATCAGTGAGTACAGACGCCGTTGTTAGCGTTAGCCCGAGGTTTCACAGACCATAGAAGTCTAAACCCTAAATGCCAGCGACTGCTGTGTTAGTCGGACAGCGGCGTGTTAGCTTAGCATGTTAGCATCTCTTTGTGTTGTGAAGCGGCGACTGGCGGAAGTGGCATGTTACCTGGCGATGACAAACAGCACACAACTGACACCCAAGTAGGCCAGCAGAATATACATCCAGATATCGGGCGAGAGGGGGTTGAGGAAGGAAAACACCCCAGGGTTGGTTCCGTTGGGCTTGCGGTAGAGAATACTTATCCCCAGCGTCATGAAGGGCTTGGAGAAGTCGATGACCTTCTCCCGCACGTACGTGATGGCCAGGGGAGCCACTGCAAGATCAGCTCTCTGTCAATAGCAAACATAAAGCAGAAGAGGGATAGGCTGTAAGTCACAGGCACAGGAAGCGTTTAGAGGCAATCGAATTAAGAAAACAGGCCCTTTACACACCACAGTCTGTCCCGAGGCACTTAGGGGGGAATTTAAAGCTCTCTTGCTCTCTCTCTCTCGTTCTTTCTCTCTCTCTCAATCGCCCTCTCTCTCTCAATCTCACTCTCTAGCACACACACACATACTACACACTCTGCCGCCTGCACTCTCTCCTACTGCCTCTCTCTCTCTCTCTCTCTCTCTCTCTCTCTCTCTCTCATTCCTTCGCTCACACACACACACACACACACACACACACGCACACACACACACACACACACACACACACAACCTAAGACCTCCCTTTCCTTCTCTCCTATGGGGGATGGATGATCATATTGATCACCACACTTCACACATATAATTGTCTCTATCTAAAATGTTGTATCCGTCGGTATATGCATACTGAGTTGAATTGGTTAAACTCACTCACTATAAATACCGCCCATGCACGCCATCAAATCGCTAGCTTCAGGTGAGGTTGTGATGTGTGAGAAGCTATACTGAGCGACACAGTGACACCTGTGACAAAGGTGCTGTTGACTCTGGATACCCAGTCGGGCTCAGCTCGGCCAGCAGGAGGCGCTGCAGCGTGTGGAGTGAGTTTAGGGGGGGGTGAGCGTAACTGAGTTAAACTGGTTAAACCAAGCCCCCAGGATTCGAAATCTAAAGTGAAGGCCTATTGAACCGCGCCATCTTGGCTAGATTTGTAGTCACTTGGCTATTTCCGGTGACTTTTGACTTGCGCAGTTGAGCTTCTCTGGCCGACGCGCGTCCACGCACGTTCCCGGCTCTCCCCGCTTTGATTTAGCAATGAAAACCGGCTTGCATATTAACCTGTTTTTGTCAAATATATCAATTGGAGAAATTATTTTTTGATCCTGGCATCTTAGTTTTAACAGGTTAAATATAATTGAACATGTTTTGTTTGCTAGTAGATGGTATTCATTCCGTTCGCGATAACGTTATTGCAGCCAGGCTAAATTCCTCCAGGGAGCCAGTGACAGGCGAGTTGAAGAGCTTCACTCCCCGCCAGCAGGAGCTCTGGCCGCGGCTACCGCATCTCGGAAAACCCGCTGAGTTCATGGCTGCTATTTCACATTCGCCCTTGATCAATCCCAATACCGATCCATGGTAATAATGAATCAATCGTTCAGATCAGATCGGCAGTGCTGCATGCATGTTACAACATCATTGTTAGCTTTATTAACATAACCATAGCCTACATTTATCTCTCTAACGTTAGGCTATCCATCTTACACCAGTCGGCCATTCGATAGCTGGAAGCGGTCAACGCCAACGTTGACTGAAAACACCCAAACTCAGTGTATCGTTTCATCTTCATGCTACACATCAACTCCTTTACATTGTATGTGAATAAATTCCTGTTATTCTAAAAATATCCCATTTCTGTCCATTCCTGGAAAAGGCTAATAATTGCTGTCAAATGATCACTCCAGTTTATCACCGTATCCCACTACCATTTCAACTATGCACAGGAGGTTGTCTTGTGGTCATTTTCATTAAAAAATGATTAGCCTGATCAGTTTGTTGTATGTATTAAGCCCTTTTTGAGCGGTATGCTTGTATTAATAGCTTATAGCTTGCCATACTCACCAACCGTGGGACCTCAGAAATAGGGAGCATTTCCAAACCAAATTGCCAAATAACCAAATTTATTCACATACAATGTAAAGGAGTTGATGTGTAGCATGAAGATGAAACGATACACTGAGTTTGGGTGTTTTCAGTCAACGTTGGCGTTCACCGCTTCCATTTATCGAATGGCCGACTGGTGTAAGATGGATAGCCTAACGTTAGAGAGATAAATGTAGGCTATGGTTATGTTAATAAAGCTAACAATGATGTTGTAACATGCATGCAGCACTTCCGATCTGATCTGAACGATTGATTCATTGTTACCATGGATCGGTATTGGGATTGATCAAGGGCGAATGTGAAATAGCAGCCAGGAACTCAGCGGGTTTTCCAAGATGCGGTAGCCGCGGCCAATGCTCCTGCTGGCGGGGAGTGAAGCTCTTCAACTCGCCTGTCACTGACTCCCTGGAGGAATTTAGCCTGGCTGCAATAACGTTATCGCGAACGGAATGAATACCATCTACTAGCAAACAAAACATGTTCAATTATATTTAACCTGTTAAAACTAAGATGCCAGGATCAAAAAATAATTTCTCCAATTGATATATTTGACAAAAACAGGTTAATATGCAAGCCGGTTTTCATTGCTAAATCAAAGCGGGGAGAGCAGAGAGAGCCGGGAACGCGCGTCTACATTTCAGATAAATGTGAACTTTTTCGTGGACGCGCGTCGGCCAGAGAAGCTCAACTGCGCAAGTCAAAAGTCACCGGAAGGCCAGAAAAGCACAACTGCGCAAGTCAAAAGTCACCGGAAATAGTCAAATGACTACAAATTTTGCCAAGATGGCGCGGTTCAATAGGGCTTCATTGTTGATAGCGGCCAGTGAATGGAGTGGCTGTATCCAGTTTATATAATACATCCATGGGTTAAACTCACTCCTCAAATTATACCCCCGTGCGCTAGCTTTTCGGTGGCATAGCTGGGTAAAGCGGTGTTTGTGAGAGGCGGTCACGCGTGCTCGTACAGTAAGTCCTGTACACAGGCATGTTCTAATAAGTGTACTTTATTGATAAACACTTCACAGTGTTCTCTCGGTGATATTCACCCTCGGTTCAGGCTAGGAGTCACGTCTCGGGTTTAGTACATCGAACTCGACCAATCAGTCATGGAAAAGGCATGTGCCGCCCAGCCAATAGTGTCGGCGCATCCCGGGTTCGAAACCTTCACTCCTCTGATAGCTGATAAATCTCTAGCTGCATTCTGACTGTACATGCTTAAC